>NC_136268.1:133864696-134136842 GCF_964187855.1 Myxine glutinosa
GGTAGGGGGGAAAGTGAGGGGCATGGGGGAAAGGGAGGGGGAGGGGAGGGGAAAGGGGAGGGGGGAAGGGGAGAGGGTAGGGTGGAGGGGGAAGGGTAGGGGGAGGGGGAGGGGGGAAAGGGAGGGGGGGGAGGGGGGAAAGGGAGGGGGAGGAGGGAAGGGGAGGGGAGGGATATAGATGGTTACTGGCAATTGATCACATCCAGAAATGATGTAATCCACACATTTTATGTACTTTACATAACGTTAATAGGAATACATGGCCGTGTAGATGGGAAATACAGTTTGTTTGAAATAAATCACAAATATCAGATGAAAGTGAAAAAAAACCTATGTGGTGTGAATGGCAATGTTCCTCGCTGAAATGTGAAAAAACTGAATTACGTGCGAACGCATAACTGTGAGATTATGGCGGCAAAGTTGGAACATCACGTGATCCTAGCAGAAGTACCCGGCATTGCCGGGTGGGGGAGGGGAGACCCGTACATTCCCAACCCGGACATTCGCCCTCTCGACTCAAGCTCGTATTCGATTCGTATTCGAAATCGAAAGGGGAAAGGGGAAATCCTTCGTATTCGAAAACACGAAATATGAATTAAAATTTAATTCATATCGCACAAAATCGACACAAAACACGGTCGCATAAAGGTGAAAAACGCAATGGCTTTTCGCCCTGAATCACGTGCAAACGTGTGACGTGCGACGGGATGGTACATCACGTGATTGCTCAGAGCGAATCAGCGAGCTGCTCGCACTGGCTGAGATTAGCGGGTACTTCGCTGAAATGCGCTGAGATAAATATGAATAAAAAATATGGATCTCGTCAAATATGGTCTCAGCCATGTTCGTCCCAGGCTCAATCGCCATGTCTATGCCAAATATCAAGCACGTGAGCCTCTCCGTTTCGGAGTCTATCGGTAACATTACACACACACACACACACACACACACACACACACACACACACACACACACACACACACACACACAAACTGTGTTTTATTTATATATATATATATATTGTTGCGGATATGAGGACTGTATATTTTTTGATTGTGTGAATTATTATTATTGTTTATTCTGCGCCTCCTGCCTCCGGAGCTGTGTTAAGGTCAAAGGGCATCCCATAATTAGTCCATAAAGCATCCACACCACAGCCAATCATAGAATACCCCTGTTCAATAGTTATATCTTATTATGTGTTTTAGGGTAAGGCTGTGTCTCCCATTAATTGAAATACTCCATTGCACCAGTGAAAGAGATAGATTCCCTTCATTCCCACTCCCAACACTTCCATTCCCCCCTTTTCGTCAATTGCAATTCGCATGGCCAACTGCATGTTGGGCGGTTTTCCCTTCATCCGCCATTGACCACGAGGCAGGGTTGGGAAAGAAAGGCGGGTCCCCACCTCGTCATAGAGGGGAGGAGTGAGTCAGCCCCACTCAACCAACCACAAACAAGGGGTTGGACTTGGAGAGGGTGTGGAGAGAAACATCGAGGAGGTTCGCGAAGGTTGAGGGGCGGGGCCTATATAACCCGCAGGCAGGGCGTGTCCAAGGCAGATGAGCTTTTACAGGCAGACGAGAGGGAGCCCAAGCCGTTGAGACGAGAGGAGGTCCAAGGCAGATGAGCTGAGAAGAGAGAGGGTCCAAGAAAGAGCTGAGTTGTGAGGTCCAACAAGCAGAGATCATTCAAGGAAGCACCAAGCCTGCTATTCGTCACCTTGCTCGCGAGCGGCAGCGTCTACAGCAGCAGCAGCAACAACGCTCGCCAACCGCTTAGGGACCTGGACGGCAGTTCGGAGCAGGGCCGCGAAGGAACGGCGGCTGCCCAACGTGCGGATCGTGCTGCCGGACCCAGTGGACTTTCCTCTCCTTCCAGCCAATTCCTGTCATCATTCCCCGTGTGAGTCGTCTTCGTTTGTTCTGTCCTGGGTAGGTAATTAAGTCTGTATAAGCTAAAGATTGCACTGTGTCACCTGCGTCTTATGTGTTGTAAATAAACGTGACTGCTTTCTTTTTGCTTCCTACTTATATGTGTAAATAATAAATCCAATTACTCTTCTGTACGTCTTCTCGTCTTATTCCTTTTCCTCTTTGCATTCGGTCGTTTTAGAGTTTTCCAGATTGGGCAGCTGCGGTGCGATACGGCCAAAGTTTGGGTGGAATCGGGTTCTAGTCGGGGAATAACTGTTCGGTCGCGGTCATACCAACCGCTCGGTCAAAATAACATCTTGTCCGCGACCCGCAACAATTGGTGTCGAGGAGTGGGATACGAGGCCCGAAGCGTGCTTAACGCACTCAAAATTACAAAGTGCTGGAAATTTGTGTTGTTGTAAAGGAAAACCCGAATTTTGAAATCGCGCCATGGCTGGTCAAGGCGATCGGATGCCGGTGGGTGAGCTAGAGGAGGGGTTAGGAGTAACCCAGGATCAAATGGAGGGGAGCAATGAGGAGGCGGTTGAGGGAGTATCAGACGCACAAAATGGCGCTCTCGCGCACGTGGTATCAGACGCACAAAGTGGCAGCTCGCACGAGCGCGGGGTAGCCGCGCCCGCTGCGCAAATAGCGGGAATTGATGTGCGGGACCTCATGGCGCAGATTAATGCAGCCATACTAATGGCAAATATGGGGCTAGAAGCAAAAATGGATGCTCAGGGTGAGCGAATGGGACAAATGGGGAACCGGATGGATGCTCAGAGTGAGCAATTGGGGGTAATGAGGGACGAAGCGAGGGGTACCGGTGAGGGTTAGACAATGGGATAAAAGAGGTAAAGAATGGGTTAACGGGGGTGGAAAATAGAATGGCTGCCCAGGAGAATCAGTTAGAGGGGGTGAAAAATGGGTTAATGGGGTTAGAAAATAGGATGGAAGACAAATTGCGGGAAATAGGGGAGCAATCCGCCCGGGAAATCGAACAGATGGGGAACCAGATAGAGGAGGTGAGAATCGGGGTAGAAACCAAACTGGATGCTCAGAGGGATGAATTGGGACAGATGAGGGTGGCATCTACAAAGGAGAGGGAGGAGATGAAAGAGGAGATACGACGAGGTGTAAGTGAGGTCTCGGGGGTACGCGAGGAGGTAAAGCGAGGTGAAAAGCGTATAGAGAAAGAGGTGAGGAATAATACGGCTAGGTTACAGGGGGGAATAGAGGGTCTGACGAAGGGAGTAGAACAGCTGACAGTAGGACAAAGGGAACTAGCGGACCAAGCGGAAAAGAACATGGCAATAATCGGGGGGTTAAAAGCGACACAAAAAGACATTAAGAACGAATTAATAGCGACACAAAAGGAATGTCAGATGGTACATGAGGGGTTGACGAAGAAGTTGGAGGAGGTGACAGAAGTAATGGAGACGAAGGACCGAGAGGTGAGGATGCACATAGAAACGGTTAAAGTGGCGTTAGAGGAAGAGATAGAGGGGCGCACAGGAAGATGAAGGAAGTAAAGGAAAAATGAGAGGAGGTGGAAGAAGGGGTGAGTGAAATTAAGAAGAGACGGAGGGAAACTAAGAGGGAGATAAAGGAGGAAGTCATGGAATATGTACAAGGTCTGTGTTCAAATCATGATGGGGTGCTCACCAACCAAATAAAAAGTTTGCAGGTGGCAGAGGAGGTGCGACGACGAGGTACGGAGGTGAGTGGCAATGTATATGATGTGAGGGGAGATTCAGTCGGCTTGGGGGGTGGTGTAGACCCGGGTGTTCGTGAGGGACCAATGGTAAGATGTACGACTGGTCCGGAGTGTATGGACAGAGGAGGTGTGCAAGGAGGTTTGGCTATGGGGAGTGAGGGGGGTGCTGGTGAGCAAGGATGTGGGGGTATGGCGTGGGTAGCGGGTTGCGGAGGGGCGACCCAGGCATCGACACCAGGAGGGGTAGTGTTTGGAGGGACGGGGGACGCGCGGGGTCCGACCTTCGGGCGCCCACAAGGTCCCACTCGCGCCGTATGACGGCAAGAGTGATTTGAGGGCGTACCTGGCGCAGTTTGAGTACGTGTGTAAAGGCAACGGTTGGAATCCGGACGAAGGTGGAGTACACCTGGTGGGGGCACTGTGCGGTGCGGCGGCGGAGGTGCTGACGGCTTTACCACCGGGTGCTCTCACCCTGTCAGCCCTCCATGCAGCATTAATTAATCGTTTCGGCATTGAACAGCAAAGCGAGCTTGTTAAAGCTCAACTTGCGCAGCGTAAACGCAAGCCCCAGGAGACCATCGGGGAACTTGCTCACGATATTCGCCGCGCGGTCGGGATTGCACACGCGGACATGGCAGCGAGTGCCCAGGAAAGCCTGGCGCTGGATCACTTTATTCAGGCCCTTCCGGATCTGGAGCTCCGGCAACAGCTCGCCATGTGGCGCCCGCAGACCATGAGTCAGGCGGCCGACGCTGCAGCCCGTTGGGAAGCAGCGAGGCCCCTGGCCCGGGGAGGCGAGCGCCACGCAGTGGCGGTGCGTCAGATGGGGCCCGTGATGGGGGGCGGCCCCCCAAGGGGGCCCGCCCCCGACGGGGGCCCTGACCTGGAGAGCATGGTCCGGAGGTTAGTGGATCGGCGCCTGGCGGGACCTGGACCATGGCAGGCGGCCCCAGCGGTGGCACCCGGTAGTCCCCGACAGAGTACCCCAATTCGGACATACAGGGGGGGGGGGGGGAATTTGGAATACCGGAGGCAAGCACCTCACCAGGTGAGGTGCTATAATTGTGCTCGGATGGGTCACCGTGCATGGGAGTGTCGAGCTCCGCGCCGGGACGTTTCCCGCCAACCGATGCCCTCAACTCCGCCACGTATAGATCGGCCTAGCCGACCTCAGACACCCCCCCGCCAGGGCCCGGGAAACTTGAACGTGCCGGGCATGCAGGGCGGTGTTTGGCAGTAGGGGATGGGGAGAAGCCCTCGTTGACGCGACAGGTCATTCATTGTGGCCAAATTGGGACGGGTAGTTTGACAATTCGGTGCAAAATTGCCGGCGTGGGGGTAGACGCCGTGGTGGACACGGGAGCCAGCGCCACGATCATCAGCCCCGTGGTCCTTAATTCGAGTGCAGACGGCTGGGGTAAAATCCAGCGTCTGGAAAATCATAGTTTGCAGTTGGCTACCGGGGCAACGGCTCCGATCATAGGGCATGGTTTTGTGACCCTCAAGTTGGGATCGGTAAAGCAAGAGATAGAGGTTTGGGTGGCGGAGGTGTGCGACCCATGCTTAATAGGGTTGGATTTGTTGACTGCCAGCGGTTGTAAAATCGACTTGAGTCGGGGGATCCTGCGATGGGGAGTGGAGAGCTACCATTGGAGGGGGTGAGCACGGCCGAGAGGGTGGAGCTGGAGGCTCCTGAGGCCGTGACCATCCCTCCGGGGGCCGAGGCCATAGTGCCGGCCCGATGGTCAGCTCGCCCGACATGGCAGGAATCCTGCGGCCTGGTCGAACCGGTGGCAGCGCTATCCATACCTGGTTTAATCGTGGGCCGTACCCTTGTAAAAACGGACGGGCCGGTGGTGGCCGTCCGAGTAATTAATATTAGCACAGAACCACGCACTATAGTGAGGGGCACGAAGGTAGCTGGCTGCACCCCAGTTAGAGAAGTCGCGTCAGTGAGGGGCGAGAACGTCCAGCCGAGCCGGCCCCAGGGGGAGCCTTCAATAAGTTCTAGGAATTGGCCCGATCCCATTTGCGAGATGGTAAATCGTAGTAGTGTAGAGTTGGGAGGTACCCAGAGGGAGGCCTTACACAAACTGGTTGGGTCCCATTTGGACCTCTTTTCCTTGTCCACCGAGGATATTGGACGTACGGGCCTGGTGAAACATCAGATCCACACCGGTGAGGCCCGGCCTATTCGTCAGGCCGCCCGACGGCTCCCTTGGAGCAAGAGGGCGGAAGCTGACGAGCAGGTTGAAAAAATGCTCGACGCAGGTGTGATCGAGCCCTCGGGAAGTCCTTGGATGTCACCTGTTGTGCTGGTCAAAAAGAAGGATGGGACCACGCGGTTCTGCGTGGACTATCGCCAGCTAAACAACGTGACACTCAAGGACTCATATCCCCTGCCAAGGATTGATGACACCCTCGATGCCGTTGCGGGCTCAAATTGGTTCTCAACTTTGGACCTCAAGAGTGGGTATTGGCAGGTGGAGATGCATAGGGCAGGGAAGGAGAAAACTGCATTTTCCACAGGTAAGGGACTGTATCAGTTTACTGTGATGCCGTTTGGTTTGTGTAACGCCCCCGCCACCTTTGAAAGATTGATGGAACATGTACTAGGCGGCATGCCATGGCAATCATGCCTGGTGTACCTGGATGACGTCCTAGTACATGCCAAAACGTTCCCCCAGGCAGTAGCTAATTTGGACCAGGTGTTCGGGTGCCTCAGACAGGCAGGGTTAAAGCTGAACCCGAGTAAGTGCACTTTGTTTGCAAGAGAGGTGGCCTATCTAGGTCACGTGATCGGCCGCGAGGGGGTAGAAACGGACCCAGACAAAATTAAAGCGGTAGAGGAGTGGCCCGCACCACGTACCATCAAAGAGGTGCGGGGATTTTTAGGACTCTGCTCCTACTACCGGCGCTTTGTGGCAAAATTTGCGGAGTTGGCCCGTCCCCTCCACCGGCTTACGGAGAAGGGGACGCGATTTAATTGGACACGGGAGTGCCACGAGGCCTTCCAAAAATTGAAGGGGTGTCTAACATCCGCACCCCTTCTAGCTTACCCCACTAGCGACGGGGCATTTACCCTGGACACGGATGCGAGCCAGGAAGGATTGGGCGCAGTTTTGTCTCAGACACAGGAGGGCGTGGAGAGAGCGATTGGTTACTATAGTCGGGCCTTAAGTAGGCCCGAGCGAAATTATTGTGTCACTCGCAAAGAGTTATTGGCTATGCTGGCTGCCATGAACCATTTCCACCCGTACCTGTACGGGCAGATATTTTTGGTTTGAACTGACCATTCCTCCTTGCAATGGCTCCTTCGGTTCAAGGAACCGGAGGGCCAAATTGCAAGGTGGTTGGAAAAGTTGCAGCAGTACGATTTTGATGTGGCCCATAGGGCCGGGAAGGCCCATGGTAATGCGGACGCACTCTCTCGGCGTCCTTGTCTGGGGGAAAACTGCAAATTTTGTGCGAGACACGAGGAGAGGGAGCAATTGGGCGATTCTGCCCCGATTCTCGTCGTCCGGGCAACCCGGGTGAGAGGGCCAATTTTGCCACTAACCGCGGACGAGGAATTTGGAGGTTTGGCATGGAGCACGGCCCAGCAGGAGGATCCTGTCCTGGGGCCGGTGTTCAATTGGGTCAAATTGGGGCAAAGACCAAAGGGGGAAGAGGTCACCCCCCTCGGGGCGCGAACAAAGGCGTATTGGGCTCAGTGGCAGACCCTGGAGTTGAAAGGCAACATCTTATATCGCAAGTGGGTGGAGGTTCCCTCCGATAGAACTTCCTGGCTGGTGATAGTCCCAGACAAATTTAAGAACGTCATCTTACAACAGGTGCATGGTACCCACTCCGGCGGCCATTTGGGCAGGACAAAGACAATATCTCGGGTCTGCCGGAGGTTCTATTGGGTGAATATGGGGCGCGACATAGAGGACTGGTGTCGGAGATGCGACGCCTGTTCTGCCAAAAAGGGACCAGCACGGAGGATGAGGGCCCCCCTCCAATTACATCAGGTGGGGGCCCCCCTTGAGCGGGTGGCTATGGATATTCTAGGACCGCTGCCCCGCACCCGCCAAGGTAATAAGTATATCCTCGTTGTAATGGACTATTTCACCAAGTGGCCGGAGGCCTATGCCCTCCGCAACCAAGAAGCAGGGGTGGTAGCACAGGCCTTCGTAGAAGGATTTGTATGTCGGCACGGGATTCCACAGGAGCTGCACACCGATCAGGGTCGAAATTTTGAAAGTCAATTGCTAAAAGATGTGTGCAGACTCCTGTCAATTCGGAAAACCAGGACCACGCCCTTGCGGCCACAATCTGACGGGATGGTGGAAAGGTTCAATCAAACATTGATCCAACAACTGGCATTGTTCACCACCACCCGTCAGGATGACTGGGACGAACATCTCCCGTACCTGTTGATGGCCTACCGAACTAGCCAGCACGGGGCCACCGCATGCAGTCCAGCGTTGCTTATGTATGGGCGGGAGTTACGGGCTCCCGCCGACTTGCTATGCGGTCCCGTGCCAGACACCACGGATACACCGCCGAGGGAGGGTTACGCACGTCACCTGGAGGAAGGCATGGAGCGGGTCCATGCCTTCGCCCGCCGCCAGCTCCATCTGGCGGGGGCCAAGATGAAGCGTAGGTACGACGACCGGAGCCAGGGGAGTCAATACGCTCCGGGGATGAAGATTTGGTTCTTTAATCCCCGGAGGCGGAAGGGCAGGTGCCCAAAACTCACCTCCCCCTGGCAAGGCCCGGGAGTCGTCCTGTCGCAAATCTGTGACGTGGTCATTAAAATCAAAATGGGGCCACGGGCCCCCCCTCGGATCGTCCATGCCGACCGGATAAGACCTTATGCCGGCGAGCAAGCGCCCTCATGGATCGCCTCGGCTCTAGATGCCGAGGCAGGACCCAGTACTTCTTGCGACGGGGGCTCGTAGCGTCAGAGGACTGGGAGGGATGATAGTGGGAACGCCCCCCATGTGGTGGGATGGCAACTCAGTCATCCCTCACAGGGGGGGGGCAAAGGAGTACTAGTTTTATGGGGTTGATGGCAGTGAAAACTAGCCCGGGTGGGTTAGGATATTGTGTGTAGGGATCTAGCGAAGATGACATTAGGTAACGTTAAGGTTAGTTAGTGACAATGACACCTGTAGTGGGGACGCAGGTAGAGTAGAGTGGATGATAATGATGTGGGAGCGCAATAGTTTAAAGGGGCGACTGGGAAGCGCAAGTTTCAGAGGGGAGTAGTTAGATGAGATGATGCCGTGTGGTTGAGGATTGAACAGGTGTGATTGCACAGGTGTGCAACTGAACAGGTGTGTGGAGCAGTGTATGAGTGAGTGAAGGTGATTGTGTATTGTGCTGACCCAATGGTCCAGGAAGAGGAGGAGGGTGCAGGTGGCACCAGGTGTGAGTGCACAGGTGTGCAACAACAGGTATGGAGAATGGTAGTGTGGAATAAATGGAGTATTGGAATGGATGGTCGTGGAGTGAGCATGGTGGAAACAATGGAGTGGAGTGGATGGTGCGAAGGTGTGAATGGGGGAAGAGTGGACCCCCAGCACGAATACCCGGGGCGGGTAGTGTAAGTGTTAGGTAGAGGGTATAGGTAAATTGTGGTTGGATATTGGCATCTGTGGTGCGGGTGGAAGAATGGTGATTGGATGGGTGCATTAGTGTTGTGGAAATGGCTGGGCGTGTAGCCTGTTAGTGTGTGTAGTTGGTTTGGGCACTCCACCACTGTGAGGATGTCGGCCAGGTGAGGCCGCAGGTGGGCTCTGGGAGCCGGTAGTAGTTGTTGTGGATGGGGCCCGAGGATCCGGAGGACGGACCCGGGTAGCCCAGTGCCAGAGGGCACCGAGTGGGGTGACAGAGCCAGGAGGGGCCTTCCCCAGTTAGTTAGGTTAGGGTGAGGAGCTAGGTAAGCTCGGGTGGCAACTGCAGTGGTGGAGGTGTGCAGGTGGGTAGACCTGCTGGGAGAGCTACACGTCGCAGCCCAGAAATTGTGCGAGGGCACCGGGAGATGAATCGGGGGAGTGAGACCCCAAATTGAGAAGCACCACAGTTTGGTCAATGGGAATTGGTTTTTAGAACCCATAGTGTAAGTTGGCCAATGGATTGGCAGGGAGAGACCCCGGGTAGTGTAAAGTGTGTTAAGGTCATTTAGAGGATAGTTAGGATTGGAGTCTCCTCGCACCATCTGCATCCACTCACCTGAGGTGACAGGTACTCCACACCATGCCATGTTTTGATTATTTTTTACTGTGCAAATGTTTGGATTGTGAGACGCATCATGACGTGGGTGTAACATTGTGCTTTGTTGTTCCATCTCTTCCTCCTTATGAGGATTGATGATGAATTGGGTGATGGCAAATTTTGGTTCGAGGGATTGTGGTGACGAATTTGGTATTGGAGAAATATGGGGAGACGAGACATTAGCGACGAATTTGTAAATGTGTAGATTTTGTACATATGGGGTAAGGGCAAGGGTAGTGTAGGTGACAGGGGGGTGACGTACGGTAGGGACGAGCTTTCTCACTTCGCTCTCCGTACGCATTTCGCCTTGCATTGCCTTATTGACATGTACCCTTGTGACCTTACCCCTCGCTCATTTCTCTTGTCCCCCTTTTGTCTCCCACATGACCTGTGCGCCATTGGGCGCCGAGGGGAGCGTGCGTGAGTCGGCCATTGTGCGCCCGGAACTCTCAGAACCAGCTGTCTGCATCGATGCACCACATTATGGACCACATGTCTGTGGCCGAGCACCACTTATGGACCCCATGGGTTGGGGCATGGCCCCTCTGCTGGAACCGGCCATGAGGGCCCGAAATCTTGCTGGTGGACCTTGGCCACAGGGCACCGATGCCCCACAGGTGAACCACACGTAGTCGGCCCTGTGGGCCATAAATAAAGAAAATAAAAATGGACACATTGGGTGCAAGTTTTATTGCAAATAGGCCGCCAGTAAGAAAATGAAAGAAAGACAACAACTGGAAGACAATAATAATAACCAGCAGAGGGAGCCGAAGAGCAAGAGATCACCTGCAGGGTTAGGGGTTGTTGATTTATTTTTTATTGTTGAACATTCTTGAACAATGGTGACTGCACCGATTGGTGCTTGGGTGTGTATTGGTGCGTTTTTGGGTGCTTTAATGGTGCATTGATGCAGAGCAGACTGTCTCCCCCCCAGAAAGAACAATTACAGGTCCTGGGTTAGTTTTGTAAATAAAAATAGCGTCATTGTAAATAATGCTCCCCACCGTCAGTGTATAGTTTGAAGACCATTCCGCAATTCGGTTAACTGTGGGCGTAAGTCTGTTAGGCAGGGTGCAATGGAGCAGCGGGACACATTTATTTATGTTTTAAAAACTGTCGCACTCAGGGTCAGGTTAAAAGTAGAGGGAACTACACCTACGTGTCACACTAAATAAAAGTTGTAGGCCCGGGCCGTGCCTAAGAGGAGGAGGGTGCAGTGTTGCGGATTGAGGACTGTATATTTTTTTGATTGTGTGAATTATTATTATTGTTTATTCTGCGCCTCCTGCCTCCGGAGCTGTGTAAAGGTCAAAGGGCATCCCATAATTAGTCCATAAAGCATCCACACCACAGCCAATCATAGAATACCCCTGTTCAATAGTTATATCTTATTATGTGTTTTAGGGTAAGGCTGTGTCTCCCATTAATTGAAATACTCCATTGCACCAGTGAAAGAGATAGATTCCCTTCATTCCCACTCCCAACACTTCCATTCCCCCCTTTTCGTCAATTGCAATTTGAATTGCCAACTGCATGTTGGGCGGTTTTCCCTTCATCCGCCATTGACCACGAGGCAGGGTTGGGGAAGAAAGGCGGGTCCCCACCTCGTCATAGAGGGGAGGAGTGAGTCAGCCCCACTCAACCAACCACGAACAAGGGGTTGGACTTGGAGAGGGTGTGGAGAGAAACATCGAGGAGGTTCGCGATGGTTGAGGGGCGGGGCCTATATAACCCGCAGGCAGGGCGTGTCCAAGGCAGATGAGCTTTTACAGGCAGACGAGAGGGAGCCCAAGCCGTTGAGACGAGAGGAGGTCCAAGGCAGATGAGCTGAGAAGAGAGAGGGTCCAAGAAAGAGCTGAGTTGTGAGGTCCAACAAGCAGAGATCATTCAAGGAAGCACCAAGCCTGCTATTCGTCACCTTGCTCGCGAGCGGCAGCGTCTACAGCAGCAGCAGCAACAACGCTCGCCAACCGCTTAGGGACCTGGACGGCAGTTCGGAGCAGGGCCGCGAAGGAACGGCGGTTGCCCAACGTGCGGATCGTGCTGCCGGACCCAGTGGACTTTCCTCTCCTTCCAGCCAATTCCTGTCATCATTCCCCATGTGAGTCGTCTTCGTTTGTTCTGTCCTGGGTAGGTAATTAAGTCTGTATAAGCTAAATATTGCACTGTGTCACCTGCGTCTTATGTGTTGTAAATAAACGTGACTGCTTTCTTTTTGCTTCCTACTTGTATGTGTAAATAATAAATCCAATTACTCTTCTGTACGTCTTCTCGTCTTATTCCTTTTCCTCTTTGCATTCGGTCGTTTTAGAGTTTTCCAGATTGGGCAGCTGCGGTGCGATACGGCCAAAGTTTGGGTGGAATCGGGTTCTAGTCGGGGAATAACTGTTCGGTCGCGGTCATACCAACCGCTCGGTTAAAATAACATCTTGTCCGCGACCCGCAACAATATATATATATAATATATATATATATATATATATATATATATATAATATTATATATATATATATATATCTATATATATATATTATATAATTGCTTTTCTTTTAAGAATACCCAATGTATGTATGTCGGTAAGGTAGCGCAATAGCTCGAGCCAGATAGATCTGTGTAGGTAGGTATCTGACTGTCGTGATAGGGAATCTACCTGTAATAAGATCTGTGTGTTTAGGCGGTTTGTCGGGTAAGAGTATACCTGTGAACATACCAGGATGTTTGAGTGTTAGATAATATAGGGATTAAGAATAAAGCCCCTGCGTGTCACACCTGGTCATCAAACCTTTGTCCCTTATGGCAATGCACACCTGTCGACACTTAGTTAGGCCCTTTAATGCCGCATTAATTAAATTCCCTTCCCTGACGAGACTTTGGAAGAAAAACGGACAAGAAGCCAGTTCAGGGCACCACCCGCTTGGGCGCAGCCAGATACATCTCCGGCAGGCCTTGAGTAACACGCGCTATGACCACGCTACAGGCCTGTGATTCAGTGGAGGGCACTGATTGGTGTGCGCGCCAAAGGACATCACCACGGCAAGGTTATGTAGGGGCGGGGCCGAACGACATTTTTCCCTCTTGCTCGACCCCTGGTTCCCTTGTCTTGCAAGTTCTCTAGAGTTGCACATCCGGCTCTGACCCTGGCATGTCCCTCTCTCGCTTGCACGTTTCTTTGTCTCTCTGGCACGTCTCTCTCATCGCTTGCACGTCCCTTCGTCTCTTTGGCACGTCCAACTCTTGAGAGAGCTCACTTGGACTTGGCTGATATCGTGCAGTCGCACTTGTGTTCTCTTCTCCTGCAATTTCTTCGTTCTGAGTTTGTGCCTCGTGTTGGAGATCGACCGTAGTGTGGAGATAGCCAGCCTGCGGTGGACGCGTGGTGCTTGGAGCGAGGCCTGGTGGTGCTCGGAGGCGGACGGAGGGGGCCGCGTGGCACGTCGACGGACGCAAGACTACAGACGAGTTAAGACGCACCACACCCCACAAATACACGACGTGTTCTTTTCGTTAATTCATCCCTTGTTCGTTTCTGAAGTCTGGTGTGTGGGATCCCAACGTAGGAGCTTTATTTGATTACCATCGCGTTCCTTGTTATCAGGTCCGTGAATAAATCTTTATTTTTGTACATTCTAAATCTTCGGTGTCGAGTACATTAATTTCCCTGCAGCTGCCGTCGGTTTTGCTGAAGATACGCGCTTTTACCGCAGCTCCCATTTTCCTTCTTACTCCCGCGTTTGATAGTAAAACCCGTGTTTGGTCGTCGCCTCCAATTAAATCCGTTTCGTCCATCCGCAAGCCCTGGTATTAACCCCAGGGCCGCGCGACAATATTATTCCATCGTGTTTGGAAAAACTACAAAATTGGAAAACTTGGAAAAATTGCAAAAACAATATAGCCCTATTTTACTCCAGGGTGTGTCCTGGGATTACCCACTCAAAATATCGTTGCGATCAGTTCAGCCGTTTTTTGCGGTACCTTCGAACGGACAGACAAAAGGACGGACATTTGGTGAATTATAGTAAGATGGTGTACCTGAAGTTGTTGGAGGAGAGAGCATCTTTTGTTGTTTTTACTTCTGTCACTTGTGAAGAAACTGCAAGGTGAATGAAAGACAAGAGTTATCGAGGAAAACGGGTAAGCCTTGCCAGTTATAATCATATTTCCATTTTAATTTGCCTGAGACAAATGAGGTAAAAACATATCCAATGTTTAAAGATGTTAATATTACATATTGAAAATATATACGTATATACTGTGGACCCCCGTTGGATGACCGACGATGACCGTCGGATGACGACGTCGGACGGACGACCGATTGACCCTCCGACGACCCCCGTCGGAGCGCCGTCGGATTTTCGTTTTTGACAAAATGACCGAAAAACTTGAACAACGCTACTGCATCAAATTTTGTGTTTTCTGGCCTCGGGGATGTTGGATGCTTCCATTGTGATGACTGCAACTTGGTTTCTGGGTCGTACCCATAAACCCAGGACTCATCGCCAGTGATCACTGTGTTGAGGAAGCTGGGATCGCTGTTCACAGTCTCCAGCATGCCCTGTGCGATCTCCAAACGGAGTTGCTTCTGCTCAATCGTTAGCAGCTTTGGTACGAACTTCGCTGAGATTCTCCTGAAGCCCAAATCCTCCTTCATTATGGAATGAACGGTGTTGAATCTTGCGGATCGTTTCCACTTTGGAATCGCCAAGCTTTACACAAAATTTGATGCAGTAGTGTTGTTCAAGTTTTTCCGTCATTTTGTCAAAAACGAAAATCCGACGGCGCTCACTTACATGTCCTCACTCATCGGCGGTCTGCCGTCTGCAGGTGGGAAAAAATTCACGCGTGTGCATTAGGATCGCCTACATCCGTGCACCAATCGAACGCCTCCACTAGCTTCTTTTTTTTTACGCACGAAAAATAAAGGTCGGATACTTTTTGAACACAGTAGTATATATATATATATATATACACAAATTAATATATATATATATATATATTATATATACACAAATTATATATATATATATATATAATATATATATATATATGTATATATATATAATATATATATATATATATATATATATATATACATACATATATATATATATACATACATATTATATATATAATATATATATATATAATATATACATCATATATATATATAATACATACATATATATATATATATATATATAATATATAATATAATATATATATATATATAAATATTATATATATATAATATATATATATATATAATATATATATATTATATATATATATATATATACAGTGATCCCTCGTTTATCGCGGGGGGTTACGTTCCAGAACCCCCCGCGATAGACGAAAATCCGCGAAATAGCGACCATATTTTTATTTTATTATTTATATATATTTTAAAGCTTTATGACCCTCCCCACACTCTTATTAACCTTTCCCATACTCTTATAAACACTTCCTATACTCTTAAACACTTTTTACACTCTTAAACATACGTAATTTTAACAACATATAAAATTCTAATGGGTACTCACCATTGAAGATACTGTAGCGACCCATGGGTTCCCCAAGCAAGACCAGCATTAGAATCTCCTTGCTCCAGCCGGTGACGTCACCGGCGGGGATCCCCGGCCCCAGAGTGGCTGGTCACGTGACCGCCAAAGCGTGCCGCGCGTGGCGAGTATAATCAGCTACACCTGTTGATCACGTGACCACCAAGCACGCCACGCTTGAGAGGCGTGGCTTTCGGTTTCTGGTTGTGCTCTTATAATTCAGCCCGATAAACGGGCTTTTCAGTGTTCCCGAGTTGGTTTTGAGAATAAATATCTTCTCGGACGAGTTTGTGTCTTGCCCGTCATTTCGTCCGTATCAAGAAAGAGCCCCGGCTCTTCAATACTACAACTTGCTGTGATGAAGATGATGATGAAGATGATGATGAATTAGCTGTGCAGTAACTGATGACGATGAAGGTGATGACGATGATGAATGTACTGCACAGCCAGAAAGAGCATTAGTTACCCATTACGTGGGTAACTAGCGCAAGTGGAAGCTGCCGCATCTGCGTTTTCCATACGCACGACTCTTTGTCTCTTTGTCTACTCTTCTACTGTACACTATGTACAGTATTTTATTTCTTGTAATATGTTTTAAATACTGTATTTTTCTTATTTTTTTACGTTTTTTTAATTTTTTAGGCTAGAAAATGCTTATTTTACCACAAAAATATTTAAAATAATAGTATATAAAAATACATTTATACCGAAAAATCCCGCGATATAGCGAAAAATCCGCGATATAATTTTACATATACTAGCGAGAAAAACCCGCGATGTACCGAAGCCACGAAAAGTGAACCGCGATATAGCAGAGGGATGACTGTATATATATATTATATATATATATATATATATATATATATATATATATATATATATTATATATATAATATATATAATACATATATATTATATATATATATAGTAATATATATATATATATATATACATAAATTATATATATATATATATATATAATATATATATATATATATATATAATATATATATATATATTATAATATATTATATATACATATATATATATATATATATTATATAATATATATTACATACATACATTATATATATATATATATACATATATATATATAATATACATACATATATATATATATATATATATATAATATATATATATATACATACGTACATATACATACAGTCACGTGAAAAAGTAAGTACACCCCATGTAAAGTTTTGAATTTTTCAACATATTTCAACATACAGCTATTTTATCTTCATTTCAACAATATTGATAGATAAAGGTGATATAATATAACAAATATCATGAAACATTTATATTTTGGAGTCCATTGTATAATTTAAATAAACATGAATGCAAATTTCACATGTGGAAAAAGCAAGTACACCCCTGCATTTACCACAACTTCAAATACCTAAAATTAGAATCAGTTGCACCAGCTCAGGTGCAAATAATTAGAACATCGTTAGAGAGGATCTTGGAGGAACCTGTCTTATTTAAACCTCAGACATTTAGTTAGGTTTTCTCTTTGTTGTTGAAGTGTGCGGCCGAGTGTGCGTCACCATGCCGAGATCAAAAGAGCTCTCCGAGGCCTTCAGAAAGGTTATAGATGCCTACAAGTCTGGGAAGGGATTTAAAAAGATCTCCAAACAATTTGAAATCAATAATTCGACTGTCCGGAAGATCATCTACAAGTGGAGAAGATTCCAAGCAACTGCCAACTTGTTCAGGCCAGGCCGCCCCAGCAGGTTCAGCCCGAGAGCAGACCGCAAGATGCTGAAATAAGTCTCTAAGAACCCCAGAATGTCATCACGGGACCTACAGGTAGCTCTTGCCGCTGTTGATGTCAAAGTGCACGAGTCTACCATTAGAACGAGGCTGCACAAATTTGATCTACATGGGAGGTGTGCCAGGAGGAAACCTTTGCTGTCCAGAAAGAACATCAGGGCAAGACTAAAGTTTGCCAATGAACACCTAGGCAAAGACCAGCACTTCTGGAACAATGTGCTCTGGACAGATGAGTCAAAGGTAGAGCTATTTGGCCACAGTACCAGAAGACATGTTTGGCGAAAACCAAAGACAGCATTTGACCACAAGAACCTGATACCAACTGTAAAGCACGGTGGTGGAAATATTATGGTTTGGGGCAGCTTTTCTGCATCAGGGCCTAGGCAGCTCACCATCATAGAATCCACTATAAATTCTTCATTGTACCAGAGGGTGCGCTTGAGGATAATGTGAGGCCATCTGTCAAAAGTTGAAGCTCAACCGAAGGTGGACTTTGCAACATGACAATGACACTAAACATACCAGTAAATCCACCAAGGAATGGCTGAAAAGAGGAAATGGAGGGTTCTGGAATGGTCAAGTCAACGCCTGGATCTAAATCCCATCGAGATGTTGTGGGGGGATTTGAAACGAGCTGTGCATGCAAGAAACCCCTCAAACATCACACAGCTGAAAGAATTCTGCATGGAGGAGTGGGCAAAAATTTCTCCCAGTCGATGTCAGAGACTGGTAGACAATTATAAGAAACGCCTACTTGAGGTCGTTTCTGCCAAAGGGGGCAATACCACCTATTAGAGCCAAGGGTGTACTTACGTTTTCCACATGCGAAATTTGCATTTATGGTTATTTAAATTATACAATGGACGACAAAATGTAAATGTTTCATGATATTTGTTATATTATATCACCTTTATCTATCAATATTGTTGAAATGAAGATCAAATAGCTGTATGTTGAAATATGTTGAAAAAGTCCCTAACTTTACACGGGGTGTACTTACTTTTTCACGTGACTATATGTATATATATATATATATATATATATATATATATATATATATATATATATACAGTATATATATATATATATATATATATATATATATATATATATATATATATATATATATATATATATATATATATATATATATATATATATATATATATATATATATATACATATAATCGTTAGATTAAATAAGACGCGGACGTAGCTTCAGGACGTCGATCTTTAATTGTCGACAAGCTTTCGACCAACAAAGGTCCTCCTCTGAGTCTACAAAAACAGCAGGCATGTATATCAGTCAAGTATGTATAGTGATATGTGTGTAAGATGTGTGATATGTGTAGAAAATGCATACAAAAGGAAGAGCCACGCCAAAGTTCACTTCGTGGCGGGAGTAATTAATCACAAAATAAACTTTTAACAACATTGTTAATATTTCATTCATTGTAAAAACTACCAAGTCAACAGTTAAAAGGATTTTGAGCCGATAGGTGTTACGGCCTTGGCAAGATCGATGGAGACAACGATCTGTTAGCGCATACACCACCCAAATAGCTATGTGGAATTCTCTCATGTAGAGATTAAACTCACGTCGTGACTCAACCAAAACACATAAACTGCTTACCGGCCATGCCCTCCAGCTCCTCCCTCGGGCCTGCTAGACTTGTCCTAGGCCCATGACATGCACTTCAGGCTGCAATGAGGCCTACCATTACTCTACCTGCCTCAACGCATACAAACACTGGGAAGGAGACTATACTTCACATTTAATAAGAAATAACTAACTAAGCGAGGTTACATGTTGTGGTGTAACTAACTATAGGGGGGTTGCCTTTATTTACAAAACCGCAACAATATATTAAAAACACCTCACCACCAAGTAATTCAAAACACCTCACCACCAAGTAATTAAAAACACCTCACTGCCACCTAATTTAAAACACCTCACCACCAAGAAATTTAAAACACCTCACCACCACGTCATTAAAAACACTTCACAACAGGGTTCCGCAAAGTGTCTGCAAGATGGGTGCCCAGACAACTCACACCCGAACTGAAAGAACGGCGAGTGGACGCATGTAAAGAACTTCTGCAACGTTACGAAACATAGGCGACGCTTTCTTACAGCGTGTAGTGACTGGGGATGAAAGCTGGGTGCACTTCGTTTCAGCCAGAAACGAAGAGGGCAAGCAAAGACTGGCACCATTCAACTTCACCGAAACCCAAAAGTTCCGCACACAGCCGTACACTGGAAAAGTGATGCTGACGCTCTTCTGGGATACCCGAGGCCCACTTGTAGAGCATTACATGCCCAGAGGGACCACAGTCACCAGTGCATCATACTGTGACCTCTTTAAAAAACATCTGAAACCAGCAGTCAGATCAAAATATCGTGGACTACTCACTGCTGGTGTTTTGCTTCAGCATGACAATGCTCGGCCCCATACTGCCTGCGCAACAGCTGCAACAATCGAGGACCTGCATTTTGAGTGTCTTCCTCATCCACCCTACTCACCAGGCATTGTCCCTTTGGATTACCACATAACACTTAAAGATTTTAAGATTTTAAAGATTACCACATATCACGTATTACATACGCCACTTAAAGAGGCGCTTGGTGGAACCACTTTCTGATCCGACAAAGAGGTCCAAGAGGCGGTGCACGAATGGCAACACAAGCAGCCAAAATATTATTTTCTAGAGGAATCTAGGCCTGAGTAAAGTGCTGGAAAAAATGCATTGAACGCAATGGAGATTGTGTTGAAAAATAACACAGTTGTCACACGTACATGCAATAAACAAGTTATGAAAAATATTTTAAGTTTACTTATTGACTGCCCCTCGTATATGTATGTATGTGTGTGTGTATATATATATATATATATATATATATATATATATATATATATATATATATATACATACATACATATACATACAGTCACGTGAAAAGGTAAGTACACCCCATGTAAAGTTTTGACTTTTTCAACATATTTCAACATACAGCCATTTGATCTTCATTTCAACAGTATTGATAGAAAGGTGATATAATATAACAAATATCATGAAACATTTACATTTTGTAGTCCATTCTATAACTTAAATAAACATAAATGCAATTTTCGCATGTGGAAAAAGTAAGTACACCCTTGGCTCTAATAGGTGGTATTGCCCCCTTTGGCAGAAACAACCTCAAGTAGGCGTTTCTTATAACTCTGACAGTCTCTGAGTCTGAGTCTCTGACATCGACTGGGAGAAATTTTTTGCCCGCTCCTCCATGCAGAATTCTTTCAGCTGTGCGATGTTTGAGGGGTTTCTTGCATGCACAGCTCGTTTCAAATCCCCCCACAACATCTCGATGGGATTTAGATCTGTGCTTTGACTTGGCCATTCCAGAACCCTCCATTTCTTTCTTTTCAGCCATTCCTTGGTGGATTTACTGGTATGTTTAGGGTCATTGTCATGTTGCAAGGTCCACCTTCGGTTGAGCTTCAACTTTCCGACAGATGGCCTCACATTATCCTCAAGCACCCTCTGGTACAATGAAGAATTCATAGTGGATTCTATGATGGTGAGCTGCCCAGGCCCTGATGCAGCAAAGCTGCCCCAAACCATAATATTTCCACCACCATGCTTTACAGTTGGTATCAGGTTCTTGTGGTCAAATGCTGTCTTTGGTTTTCGCCAAACATGTCTTCTGGTACTGTGGCCAAATAGCTCTACCTTTGACTCTACCTTCCACGTGTCCAGAGCACATTGTTCCAGAAGTGCTGGTCTTTGCCTGGATGTTCATTGGCAAACTTTAGTCTTGCCCTGATGTTCTTTCTGGACAGCAAAGGTTTCATCCTGGCACACCTCCCATGTAGATCAAATTTGTGCAGACTCTTTCTCATGGTAGACTCGTGCACTTTGGCATCAACAGTGGCAAGAGCTACCCATAGGTCCCGTGATGACATTCTGGGGTTCTTAGAGACTTCTTTCAGCATCTTGCAGTCTGCACTCGGGCTGAACTTGCTGGGGCGGCCTGGCCTGAACAAGTTGGCAGTTGTTTGGAATCTTCTCCACTTGGAGATGATCTTCCGGACAGTCGAATGATTGATTTCAAATTGTTTGGAGATCTTTTTAAATCCCTCCCCAGAGTCGTAGGCATCTATAACCTTCTTTCTGAAGGCCTCAAAGAGCTCTTTTGATCTAGGCATGGTGATGCCGCACACTTCAACAACAAAGAGCAAACCAAACTAAATGTCTGAGGTTTAAATAAGACAGGTTCCCCCAAGATCCTCTCTAACGATGTTCTAATCATTTGCACCTGAGCTGGTGAACCTGATTCTAATTTTAGGTATTTGAAGTATTAGAAGTTTTTTATTTATTTAAAAAATATTATTTTTTAGAAATATTAAAATTTAAAAAGGTATTTGAAGTATTTTAGGTATTTCCCGCTCTTGCAGGGAAAATGGCCTTAAAATGCCTGTTGTGTTGTTGAAGTGGTGATAAATGCAGGGGTGTACTTACTTTTTCCACGTGCGAAATTTGCATTTATGTTCCTTTAAATTATACAATGGACTACAAAATGTAAATGTTTCATGATATTTGTTATATTATATCACCGTTATCTATCAATATTGTTGAAATGAGGATCAAATAGCTGTATGTTGAAATATGTTGAAAATATATATATATAATTTATGTTCTAAAAGTATATATTTACAGTTCTAAAAGTATTACATGTAGGTATATATATATTTCCTTTTTGCAAACAGCTCTCTTTACAGCATAACAATCCCTAAAATGTTCCCCTGAAGGCCACCTCGAACAGAATATAAATACGGAAGTCAAAAAATTTCAGGCTGATTTGAGCGTTGAGGCGGAGGGCGATCGCACCAGTCTTTGTGATGCTTATCCACTACCATATGTCCGAATTTAGCAATAAAAATGGGGAAGAAGCCAAATGTGTCAACATTTCCATGGGATACAGTTTAATATCTGTAACACACATATTTTTCCTTTTTGAATAAATTACTTTTGGAGTTATCTTTTCTTAACTTACACGTGTATTTGTCTTCAACATCTAAAGTTTTCCAAGATATAGCCTCGATTTAAATCACCAATTTTAAATAATGACAAACTGTGTGAACACTTTATTACCCTTTGAAAACTCTTTCTCTGGAAGCCAATTGGACTGGCAATGGGTTTTTTTTTTGTTGTTTTTTTGTATACAAGATCGAGGCTCGTGAAAGAGCTAACATTAATCACACAAAAAGACAAACCGACACACAAAACACAAAAAACAAGGGGAGCGGCAGACAAGATGGGGAGAGAGGGGGAAGGACACAAACACAACATTTGAGAGCAGGGACATCGGGAGGACTTGGGGGGAGGTGGGAGAGGAATAAAACATATGAACACTGCAAGGACTCTGGGGTGAATTACCGGGGGTAGAAAAGATCAAGGTTTTCGATGGGGGAAGATAAGAGATGGTGGAGAACAGCTGTTTTAAAGACCTGGAGGGAGGAGTGGGATTGAAGGGAGTGGGGGAGTTTGTTCCAGAGGTGGGAGAAAAGGGGAATGAAAGAGTGAAGGTGAGCAGAGAGCCGAGACTTTGGCAGTTTAACCATTAAGAGGGTTGCAGGCAGATCTTGTGCGACCTGAAGGAATATTGGGGGGACAGAGCACAGAGAGAGCTGGGGAGCAAGGCCGGAGAGGAGTCGGTAGAAGACAGAAAGACCACCAACCTGCCTGCGGTGATGTTCAAATTACCTTTAAAAAACAACTTTGCGTTCATCAATGGCTCTTAGTATAGTTTTCTGCAAAATCACATGCAGGAGAAAGACATGAGTTGACATTATTGTACTTTTGCACGAGATACAACAAAATTTGGATATTCCCAGAAGTATTCCTTTTCTGCATTGCTTCCTTCTGTTCTTGATTTTTGAAAATTGTGTTACGTGCTCCTCCCCAAACCCCAGTCACGGTGTACCTCCAAGCCCCGAAAGGAGTCACGGCAGAAAGATGTGTTCTAATGTGTGTCAATGACCAATGGCGAAACCACACCAACCAATTGTTACCAAAAACAAGTATTGTATTCAGGTCACACAAGTATAACAGCACAAGTACAATATGTTTCAATTGCACCACAAAAATACCATATAATTCCCATGATGGTACCATCAGTTTCTTATTCAATAACTCACTGTGCTCCAAGTGAGCGAAAAGAACATTCCCAAAGTCACTGTCCCGGCACCAAGCCAAAGTCGATCCACGCTCCGGTGATCGCAAGAAAAATGTCAAATCGAGACCAGAATCCAAGTTGGCTGACAGTCAACGCTGCCCTACGAGGCGCAATGGTGCACCCAAAAGGCGACTGGGAAATCACACCTTCGGGTATGAACGTTCAGCGGCTCCCAAATGGAGAACCACAAATTCCCAATCGAAATCCACGTTACACTCGCAAACCAGGCTAACGGCTGGGTGCGGTGAAATGGCTGGAGCGAGGTGAAAAGGCTGGAGCGATGCGAAATGGCGGGAGCGAGGCGAAATAGCGGATGGGCCCATACTGGAGGAGTACCTGCTCTCCAAAGATTCTCTTCGGAATCAACCGCAAAATTCGACATGCAGGTTTATCTGTCACAGCGATACCACTCTGTCACAGGAATCCCTTTCCCAGGAAACCCAAAGTTCGCTCGTGATCCCCGTTCGCCAGCGTCTCCTCGAGACCTCAAAGCAGCTCGGCTTTTCTTCCCGACCTCACTTGCTCCGCCTTTTTTTTCTTCCTCCTCTTCTTCTTCCGGTTTACCCGATCCAGTTTCCGGTTTCTTTTAAAACACGAATTTTTTACCTTTTGAAAACATTTATCCCCATTTCACTTAAACGATAACAACAATAGTACATGGAACCAAAAATGCTTACAGTGGATGAAAACCACAACGACGGAAGTGATGAATCCATAACACTCCCCACCCTCAAGAAAGAAAGTTGGAACATAGTGAAAACTTTCTTTTCATGCAAAAACCCTTTTTAACAAACAAAAGTAAAATGCACACCCAAATGATCAACTCGCGTGAGCAACAATAATTAATATTCCCCAGAAGAAAGCAACAAAACTTCCAAACAACCTACAGGAATTTTCCAAGTTGGTTTACTCTGGATAAAGCATCAGCAACGACATTGTCCCTGCCCTTCACATGCTCAATTTCCAAGTTGAACTCCCGCAAAGCCAAACTCCATCTCATCAACCTCTGATTTTTATTTTTCATTTTTTGAATGAAGGTTAAGGGGTTGTGATCAGTGAAGACTTTTATAGGAAAGGTAGTAGTTACAAAGATACACCTCATAATGCTGAAGCGCTAGCAGGAGAGCAAGGGTCTCTTTTTCCACAGTGGCATAATTTGTCTGATGTTTGTTAAACTTTTTCGAATAGGAGCACACCGGGTGGTCCACGCCATCACCATCTTCCTGTAATAGAACTGCCCCAGCCCCCACATCACTTGCATCAATGGCCAACTTGAATGGTTCTTGAAAATCCGGGGATGCAAGGACAGGAGAGCTCATTAATATCGCTTTGACGTGGGCAAAGGCAGCCAGACATTTGTCATCCTAAACAAACTTGGTCTCTTTCCTCAGCAAATTCGTTAAAGGGGCTACCACATCAGAAAAATTCCTGCAGAACCGGCGGTACCAACCAGCCATACCCAAGAATCTCATAAGCTCCTTCTTCCCTTTTGGAACTTGGAAGCGATCAATGGCTTTTAACTTGGCTGTCACCGGTTGCACCTGACCCTGACCGACTACATGGCCTAGGAACACCACCTGTGCTTTTACAAACTCACTCTTAGATAAGTTGATGGTCAACCCTGCCTCAGTAAGTTTCTTGAAAAATGCATGAATTTGTTTAAGATGATCTTCCATGGTCATGGTGTGGATGATGATATCATCCAGATAAGCCTCCACCCCCTCAAGGTCTGCAATAAGCTTATTAATCAGCCGTTGAAATGCAGCAGGCCCGTTTTTCAATCCAAAGGGAAGAACCTTGTACTGATACAACCCATTTGGTGTGACTAAAGCCGAGATTTCCTTGGCTCTATCAGAAAGAGGATTCTGCCAATATCCTTTCAGCAAGTCAAATTTAGTTACAAATTTAGCTGGGCCTATTCTATCAATGCAGTCATCAATACTCGGGATGGGATATGAGTTGGTCTTGGTCACTGCATTAACCTGTTTTCAATCCGTACAACAGCGAAAACTGCCATCGGATTTTGGAACCAACTCACATGGTAAGCTCCATTCACTGCTGCTTGGTTCGATGATGTCATTCTCCAACATATACTGAACCTCCTTCCGAAGATACTCCATCTTCACAGGGTTCATCCGATAGGGGTGTTGCTTCACAGGAGTGGCTTCCCCCACCTCAATATCATGATATACCAAGTCAGTACGACCAGGTACATCTGTGAACAAATGTGCAAACTCAAAAATTAGGCTGGATAGTTGTCCTTGTTGTTCCCTCGTCAAATGACCTAATTTCTCATCTAAATGACTCAACACCTCCGTGTTCGTCAATCTGGGGCAAGCCTGATCATCAATGTTATCAAACTTCACACCGGCCTCAACCTCTGGATTATCTTGCACCCCGACTACAGGCACGACAGGTGAGACAGGAACCATTTTTTTCACAGGCTTCCTCTCATAATATTTCTTCAGTCGGTTGACATGACACAGCTGCCGCTTTTTCCGTCGATCGGGAGTTGTCACCACGTAATCTGTTTCATTAACCCTCCTTTCGATTGCATGGGGACCAAAATACTTGGCTTGTAGTGGCTGACCTGGAACAGGAAGCAACACTAAAACTCAGTCCTCAGGACTGAAATTTCTTATCTGAGATTTCTCGTCATGCCTCACTTTCATTTTATCCTGTGTCACTTTCAAGTTTTCTCTTGGTCAACATGATGGTCAACATCTTGACATGATGGTCAACAACAACAACTTCACAAGCCTTTGCCAATCTGTGCCTAACCGTTGACACATACTCGACCACTGTCGACTGCGACTCCTCCTGAAGCCACTGTTCTTTCACCAATTTCAATGGTCCTCGCACTGCGTGTCCAAACACAAGTTCAAAAGAACTGAACCCCAATGACTCCTGAACAGATTCCCTCATACCAAACAACAATAAGGGTATTCCCTCATCCCAATCCTTGTCACATTCAAAACAATACGTTCTGATCATATTCTTCAATGTCTGGTGAAACCTTTCCAAGGCCTCTTGGCTCTCGGGATGGTAAGTACTTGATCTTACTTGCTCCACTCCCAACAGGTGTACCACTTGCTGAAAAAGCGTTGACATGAAATTGGAACCCTGATCAGACTGGATGACCTTAGGTAGGCCAACCAAAGTGAAAAATGTAATCAAGGCCTTCGCAATAACTGCCGCAGTAATTTTTCTAAGAGGCACTGCTTCTGGGAACCTCGTGGAAGCGCACATGATGGTCAACAAATACTGATGTCCAGCCTTAGTTTCAGGTAAAGGGCCGACAAAGTCAATAATGACTCGGCTGAATGGCTCTTCAAAAGCTGGAATTGGTTTTAAAGGTGCGGATGGGACTTTCTGATTAGGTTTTCCCACCACCTGGCAAGAATGGCAAGATTTACAGAACTCCGCCACATCACGTCGCAATCCTGGCCAGAAAAAATGTACCAATATTCTGTCACATGTCTTGTTCACTCCAAGGTGCCCGGCCAAAGGTGTCTCATGTGCCAAACTCAATATCTCATTCCTGTACGGCGGCGGCACCACAATTTGGTAATGAACTTTCCACTCATCATTTGCTGGCACCTCCGGTGGTCTCCATTTTTGCATGAGTATTTCCCCTTTCATGAAGTAACCAACAGGTATCTTCATAGCCTCTTCCTCTGTAACGGCTTTATCAATCAAACTCCGGAGCTCCGAATCTCTGTGTTGTTCTTCAACAAGTCTCTTTCGGACCAGCACCGTTTGTTCAGCCTCGTTCCCAGATGTCTCAGACGGACACTCCATTTCCTCTTTTGGTCCAGATGCCACCTTTTCCTTCAGTTCCTTGATGTCACTCCCTTTCCTATTATTTCTTCCAGACTTTTCCTCGAATATCTCTATGGAACCCAAATCCACATCGCCTTCCTTCTCCTTCTCTTCAGAGCGCTTCCTACCCATAGCACGAGTCACTGCACAGGATGGAAAGATACCCGGAATCTCCTGCTCTAACTGTGCTGTGTTATTTTCCATACTGGGCTTTTCAACCAACATCGGATAAGCAGAAACTCGACCACCGGCCAAATCATTCCCGATAATGAAAGAGATTCCCTCAACAGGAAGAGTGGCTTGTAACCCCACAGTGACCGGTCCTGACACCAAATCAGACTTCAAATGGATGACATGAAGTGGAGCTTTAACATAGCCCCCAACCCACTGTAAAAGAACACTAACACCAGTTGCCGTCTTCTCTGACAATGGCAAAATGCGCTCAAGCATCAAAGATTGATGTGCTCCTGTGTCCCTCAATACCCTAACAGGTCTCTGGTTAGTTAAGTCCCCATCCAGTGACACAAACCCCTCGGAAATAAAAGGTTTGTAACCCTCTTGGACAAGGTCGTTCTGTGATGCTGTAACTTTGGCATGGGAACCTTCACAAGGCACTGTCCTCCAAGGACGATTTCTCGCAATGGCCAACGCATTCAGAGTTGCATTAGTCTGACTCCGCTCCTGATTTTTCCTTTTCAGGGCGAAACATTGGGACATCAAATGCCCAGGTTTCTTGCAAAAAGCGCAAGTCGGCCCCGAGGAAAAACTCGTGGTCTGCCTCGGGCCCCCCGTAAGATAGGTATGCCTTGGAACTGCAGTCTTCTGATCCCTAAAATTAGCGGTATCAGATTGGTGCCCATAGTCCTCTCTCGGCCGCCTCCATGAAAATTTGTTCTCCGATCCTGATTTACCCGGCCAAAGGTGTCTGTCTGGATCCCCTGGCTAACTCGAGGCGGGAAGTTAGGTTTGTGGAACCCCATCCTGTGTGTCAAGGCATAGTCATCTGCCACTGTTGCTGCCTCATACAACTCCGGTACCTTTTTTTCATCCAGATGTACTTTAATGTCCACGTGGACACACTGTTTGAATTCCTCCACCAAGATCAATTGTCGTAAAAGGTTGAAGTCTTTCGCAATCTCCTTCGAGTCACACCACCTATCAAACATAGTTTCCTTCATTCTGGCAAACTCCACATGGGTCTCACTCTCCCTCTTCCTGGCATTCCTGAATTTTTGTCGGTAAGCTTCAGGGACCAATAGTTAGGCAGTTAAGAGGAAGTATCATTCATTTTTTCAGGAAAGAACTAAATTTGGCACAGATGTAGTATGGACCTATACAATTGTTTTCCTGAGGAGCGCCCAAAAATTCATAAAATTCAAAAAATCCAAAAAAATGTCCTGGATGCCGTGAAAAAGGGGAGAAAACGGGTATTGATTCGAACTGTAGATTCTGATATTGTGGTCTTGGCAACAGCACACTACTTTACTTACCAGTCACACGGTGTGGAGGCACTCTGGATTGCCATTGGCACTGGTAAAAGCTACCACTACCTTGCCATCCATAAAATTGCCACCGGCCTTGGCCGCAGGAAGTCCGAGTCTAGAAAGATATGTTGCCATCCTCCATGACCGGACTACCGAGATAAAGACAGTGAATGACATGCGCCGACACTTGTTCACGAAGAAGGCAAGAACAATTGATCACATTCCCTCAACAGCAGACGCCTTCGAACAACACCTAAAACGTGCATGTTTTCAGGCTGGACACGTATGGAGTCAGGCACTTGTGCCCTACCCAGAACTTCCATCACCAGCTGATTGGGGCTGGATGAAAACAGGGACTTCTTGGACACCAATTTGGACCACAATACCACTGATACAGGAGGCATGTTCAGAGCTTACAAGCTGCCATTGTAAGTCGGCCTGTAAAGGCAACTGTAAATGCTCCAGGGCAAATCTGCCCTGCACATCACTGTGTGACTGCGATGGACAGTGCTTGTAGTACTACGCGTCTGTGCGAGAGCCTCCACCTTTCAAGTGCCCACAATGTTTTAAGTTAAAACTGCAACTGTGTGTAACTTTGATTAATTAATACCATTCCATTGTTATCAGAGACCAATAAAACAATGTGTATCACTTGGAATTGAAATTTTACCTAAAATACTATGAGAGATTCAAGGAAAATGGAAACACCATGGCGGCCATCTTGAAATTAAAGATGATGGATGCCAATCTTTAAGCAATTGATCCCATTGGATTCAGAGACCATGAAAACATGGGGTAAGACACTGGAACTGTGGTGTTATCGCTCATAGTATAGAAGTTATTGATGGAAATAGGTCACAGAGGGCGGTCATGTTGAAATTCAATATGGTGGCCACCAGGGGTTCTGAATTTTTTGGCGCTCCTCAGGAAAACAATTGTATAGGTCCATACTACATTTGTGCCAAATTTGGTGCTTTCCTGAAAAAATGAACGATATGCCCTATTTTTCGGTCTTAACTGCCTAAGTACAATTCATAGGCTTTAAGAATGGCTTTCTTCACTATCTCATAATCTGCACATTGGTCAATCGTTAAGCCGAATAGATATCTTGAGCTTTACCCACCAGAACACTTTGCACTAACATAGTTCAGGACCCCACAGGCCATTTTAACATTTGAGCCACCTTCTCAAAGTGTAAAAAAAAACTTGACTACCTCCTTTTCATTGAAGGGTGGAACCAGCCTCACATGCCTTCCAACATCCCAAGAGTTCTGACTAGTTGTCGAACTAGCCGGCATGGATACTACTTCTCTCCATTCTCCCAGTAATTCCAGCTCCTTGAGTTTAAGTTCCCTCTGATAATCCATGTCCCGTTTCTTTAACTCCCTTTCGGCTCTCCTTTCCTCTGCTCTTCTCTCCTCGAGTTCTCGTTCCTGTTCTGCTCTTTCCTTTTCTGCTTTCCTTTCCTCTGCTCTTTCCGCTGCTCTTCTCTCCTTGAGTTCTCATTCCCATTCGGCTCTTTCCTTTTCGGCTCTCCTTTCCTCTGCTCTTTCCTCGGCTTTCCATTCCAACTCTTTTAACCTTTCCTGGCTCTGCAGTTGCATCTCCATTTTCTGAAGCTCCACATTTCCTTTTTCCTCTGGTAACCAATCCAAGGCTACCTCTTCCCATGTTCCTTGTCCCACCACAGATTCTACCACCAATGTCTGAATCTCGGCTTTCTTCATACTAACTCGGACCTCCAAGTTACAATATTTGGCCAATATCATGAGTTCCGATCTTTTTAACGCCTGGAACTGTGCCTCGTTAGGGCACGTCACAAACTTTTCTGTGTCAAACACCATGGTGACTATTAGTTAGCACCTGTTAACCTTCACACAAAAATTTTCAAACTTTTAGAAAAATTTGGGAATGTTAGAAAATGCCAAATTTTGGAATTTTGGGAATGTTAGGGTATTCAATCACGGACGAGCCCCCAATTTCTGTTACGTGCTCCTCCCCAAACCGTGGTCACGGTGTACCTCCGAGCCCCAAAAGGAGTCACGGCAGAAAGATGTGTTATAATGTGTGTCAATGACCAATGGTGAAACCACACCAACCAATTGTTACCAAAAACAAGTATTGTATTATGGTCACACAAGTATAACAGCACAATTACAATGTTTCAATTGCACCACAAAAATACCATAAAATTCCTATGATGGTACCATCAGTTTCTTATTCAATAACTCACTGTGCTCCAAGTGAGCGAAAATAACATTCCCAAAGTCACTGTCCCGGCACCAAGCCAAAGTCGATCCATGCTTCGGTGATCGCAAGAAAAATGTCGAATCCAGACCAGAATCCAAGTCGGCTGACAGTCAACGCTGCCCTACGAGGCGCAAAGGTGCACCCAAAAGGTGACTGGGAAATCACACCTTCGGGTATGAACGTTCAGCGGCTCTCAAACGGAGAACCACAAATTCCCAATCGAAATCCACGTTACACTCGCAAACCAGGCTAACGGTTGGGTGCGGTGAAATGGCTGGAGCGAGGTGAAAAGGCTGGAGCGATGCGAAATGGCGGGAGCGAGGCGAAATGGTGGGCGGGCCCGTACTGGAGGCGTACCTGCTGTCCAACGATTCTCTTCGGAATCAACCGCAAAACCCGACATGCAGGTTTATCCATCACAGCGATAACCACTCTGTCACAGGAATCCCTTTCCCAGGAAACCCAAAGTTCGCTCGTGACCCCCGTTCACCAGCGTCTCCTCGAGACCTCAAAGCAGCTCGGCTTTTCTTCCCGACCTCACTTGCTCCGCCTTTTTTTATCTTCCTCCTCTTCTTCTTCCGGTTTCGCCCGATCCCGTTTCCGGTTTCTCCCGATCCAGTTTCCGGTTTCTTTTAAAACACGAATTTTTTACCTTTTGAAAACAGTTATCTCCATTTCCCTTAAACGATAACAATAATAGTACTGTTACGTGGTCCTCCCGGTGACTACCTGGTCTCGGTGACCCCCGGACCGTGAGAGGAACTCCGCCAGAAAGATCTATGATTTATACGCTTTCGTAACAACGCAATCCCGACATGCAGGATTGCGTTGTTACGAAAGGTCAAAACACTGTTGCGGCCAGTGTGTTTGATAATGACGTGGGAGTGCAATAGTTTAAAGGGACGACTGGGAAGCGCAAGTTTCAGAGGGGAGTAGTTAGATGAGATGATGTTGTGTGAGAGCTGGACAGGTGTGTGGAGCAGTGTATGAGTAGTGAGTGTTGTGGATCAGCGCGAATGCGCTTGGGGGAGAGAAGGGTGCAGGCGGCACCAAGTATGAGAGCACAGGTGTGCAAGTACAGGTGTGTGGAATACATGGAGTATTGGAATGAGTGGTGTGGAGAGAGTTGGAGTAAGTGGTACGGAGTGGTGTGCATGGTGCGAAGGTGTGGATGGGGGAAGAGTGGACCCCTTTCACGAGTACCCGGGGCGGGTAGTGTAAGTGTTAGGTAGAGGGTATAGGTAAATTGTGGTTGGATATTGGCATTTGTGGTGCGGTTGCAGAATGGTATTGTGGATGGGTGCATTAGTGTTGTGGAAATGGCTGGGCGTGTAGCCTGTTAGTGTGTGTAGTTGGTTTGGGCACTCCACCACTGTGAGGATGTCGGCCAGGTGAGGCCGCAGGTGGGCTCTGGGAGCCGGTAGTTGTGGATGGGGCCCGAGGATCTGGAGGACGGACCTGGGTAGCCCAGTGCCAGAGGGCACCGAGTGGGGTGACAGAGCCAGGAGGGGCCTTCCCAAATTAGATAGGTTAGGTAAGGAGCAGGTAAGCTCGGGTGGCAACTACAGTGGTGGAGGTGTGCAGGTGGGTAGACCTGCTGGGAGAGCTACACGTCACAGCCCAGAAATTGTGCGAGGGCACCGGGAGATGAATCGGGGGAGTGAGACCCCAAATTGAGAAGCACCACAGTTTGGTCAATGGGAATTGGTTTTTAGAACCCATAGTGTAAGTTGGCCAATGGATTGGCAGGGAAAGACCCCGGGTAATGTAAAGTTGTTAAAGTCATTTAGGAAATAGTTAGGATTGATGAACCTGTCGCACCATACGCAGCCACTTACCTGAGGTGATGATGATGACTCCACACCTGTGTTTCTTTGTTTTGTGTTGCAGGAAATGAGAATTGCTGTGGATTTGTGAGATGCATCACGACGTGGATGAGACATTGGGGTGATTCCATCTCTCCCTCCCTAGGAGGGACTGATGATGAATTGGTGATGGCAAATTTTGATGTTGAGTTGGAGATGGCAAATTTTGATGAGAGTTGGAAATGGCAAATTTGATTGGTTAGGAGGGAGAGAAGACGAATTTGGTTTATGGGAGGAACGGGGAAGACAGTAGGGACGTTGTTGATGTGTAAAGTAGATGTTTATGGGTAGTGTTGTGTTATGTGGATACAGTAAGGGGTAAGGGAGGGGCAATGTAGGTTACATGGTGGGGGGGGGGGCGTACAGTAGGAACGTACCTGTCTCACCTGGTTCCCATGTGCCCCCAGTGTGCATTACCTTACATTGCATGCACTTTTGCGCCCTTACCACCTTACTCACTTGTTTTCTTTTGTCTCCCACCTCCGAGGATCTGGCTTTGGGGTGGAGAGAGAGGAGAGGGAGGTGCTGGCTCCGCAGTTGTGGGCCTGTACTTTCGCTGCTTGCTGCCTGGATCGATACACCATATGGAACGCAATTTTTGTGGCCGCCCACCATGGACCGCAGTTCTCTTGCGGGCAAGCACCACCCGTTGATGGACCTCTGGGTCAACGTGGCACCTATGCCATACAGGTGAACCACTTTTAGTTGGCCCCCCTGACGGCCACAATTTAGAAATGGACGCGGTTGGCGCCTTTCTTAATTTCTAAAGAAGCCAGAAGGCCAAGTGCACTCCAAGAAGGCAAGACCAGCGGCAGAACATCGGCCGGCTGCGACACCACCGGTGATTATTGAACACTTTATTGGTGCACCGGATGGTGCTGACTGTGTGTATGGGGTGGTGCTTTTGGTGCTTGGACGGGGTGCTCTGCACATTATTAAAGGCCGTAGGGCCACAGGGCACTCGTGGGTTGGTGTATCGATGCTGGCATGCGTGCTCTCTCTATGCATAACATCTGCATGTGTTCCTCAAAGAACAGGTCCTGGATCGTAGTGTAAATATCAGTGTAGTGTTGTATAAATGATGCTCCCTACCGGCTGTATGTTTAGTTTGAGGATGCTTTCCGCGATTCGGTTATCCTGTGGGTGTGTTTCTGTGAGGAGAAGGGTGCAACGTCGCAGGGGGAAATATTTACTCATTTGTGAACATCTGTAAAACTGTCGCACTCAGGGTTGAGTTAATAGTAGAGGGAACTACATCTGAGTGCCACACTAAAGTAGGTAAAAATTTATCGGGTCGGGCCGCCCTGAGGTAGAGAAGGGTGCAATGTTGCGGATATGGGATTTTACATCCATCCATATCCGCTTGTAAATATTCCCCTATTTCCCCAATACTTCCCAACTATCCCCAATCCCCCATTCCCTAGTCCCATTTTCTGTAAACAACACTCTGTAGACCCGGCCTCCCCCTATTTCCCCCATTAAATGTCGCATCCAGGTCCACCGCATCTCACGTAGACAACTATAGGACATCTTGCTAGTTATTCTTAGTCTATGTCAGTTAAGGACTCGTTTCCATTAATTCTGACTCTTCGTTGCACCAGAATGTGATTGTATGGCACCGTTAGGAAGTTTAGGACCTCCCAATACCTCCCCGCAGCTCTTCCTCACGGTTCAACAACAACAACAACAACAACAGCGGCGGCGGCGGCGCGGGGAGTGGGCGTCCTCACTCCGGCTTGGTTGGTAGGGGGTGTTGGGAGGGCACCAAGCCTTTCCAACGAGCCGCCATTGAACATGTGCTCGACGGGGTTACCAAGTAGGGGCTCGCTGTCAGCTCCTCATCAAGGGCGGAGCCCGGTAACCCCCCGCACCCAATAGAAGCGGCGGACCGATCCCATCTGGGGCGGAGCCAACGAGCCGAGGGCGTGTCACTCCCCGCTGAGCATGCGCAGGAAGAGGGAGGTGACGTCAGATGCGCCCTCAGCTTGGACAGAGAAGGACGCCACCTCCGAGCGCTGTGACACCTCCCCGCATCTCTGGACTGGACCGTGCTTGATTCTGTCCCTGAGCCAAGGTGCACCTTGTGCTATCGACTGCCTGTCCTTCCCTGCCATCAATCCCTGTGTAAGTCAGTCTTGTTCCGTTTGTCTGTGGTCTGTCTGGGATAGATAAGATTGTGTCTAAGTGCCTATCTCTTCTGTGTCTTTACCTCATTGCCTTGTAATCTACCCCTTTTCTCCCCCACTAATTATATCCTCCTCCGGAGGTCTTGAGAACTGTAACCCTTGCGTCGTTTCATTTATCCCAGTCGTTGTGTCCTTTCCATCATTGATTTAGCGTAGCGCGATTTGGCCAACGTTCGAGTGGAATCGGGTGAGTTGGGGGGTAATCGGGTAAACTGTGCGAACACGGCGGCCATTCCGCTCGGCCCATCATAACATCTTAAGCCGTGTCCGTAACAATATTATTGTTTGCTCATAACCCTTGGTGTGGTTTCATTATTGATTTGATTGTCTCATTTGATGGTTTCATTGAGGGTTTCATTATTGATTGATTTCACCCAAGGATAACATATTTTTCTGCCGGGGACCCTCTCGGGGTTCGGAGGTTTACCGAGACCAGGGGATAGGGGAGGACCCCGTAACAAGGAGTACTAAACCACCATATAGGTAATTTTTTTTAAATTCTTCCTTTTTTTGCCAATATCCGAGCTGTATCTCAGAGACTTTTGGAAAGAAATTTTACATCAACAATTTGAATATTGTGGAGAGTTGTAAGAGTGGGGACATGAGTTTGGGAGAGGAAATGGAGTGTATGATAATGGAAAATGAAATGATAAATCTATGATAATGTGCATGATAATGGAGAGGATAGATTATGGAGTTGACTTAATTTTTTGACCTTGACCTAATTATAAGGTCATGACCCAAGTATAGCCAAAATTACATTTTCACCGTGACTAAACTAAGGCATGTCACCTCAGAATGAAAGTGCCCTCTCCTGGGATTGACTTTGGCTGCGATTCCGCGATATTCTCGCATAAAGTTGGAAAATATCGCATACAATTTGGGCCAGAGCGATCAAAAATCGCATAGAGCATGTCAGTTGTCGCGGTGTAGTTTTCAGGCGAAACAGTTTCAAATCGTGTACTTACTACTGCTTTTGTCAGGTGTGGAAGTTGTCAAAGACGAAGCTATTCTAAACTGTAAACAGACCGTATCCATTTTAATTTCGCTTTCACGCTTTATGGTAGCCGAGACAATGTTTTGTGACATTAAACGACGGCTTTTCGGCAACCACGTGTTCGCTGTATGCAGTAGTTTCTGGATTACGCTTTTTCAGAAAATGCCGCCCAAAAAGAGACGTCCGCAACCACAGCCTGATGGGCAAAGTATAAAACGATTCGTTATAGGTACCAGCAGTAGTTTTAACACCGAGGACAACCAGGATGATCCAGCTAGTGACCGTGTGCAGGGCGAAAGCGGGACAGTGGCCAGGGCCGCCACAGTGCAGACAGCTACTTCCGGCAAAACTTTAATAACGTTTCAAGACAGCTGGGTCCTTAAATTCGGAGACTGGCTGAAATATGATGCCGATCAGAACAAAATGTATTGTTCACTGTGTAGATCGGAGAAGTTAATCAACAGTCTCAGTACAAATAATTTCAAATGACTAAAATAACCCGACATATATCGGATGATGATGATGATGATGATGATGAAGATGATGATGATGATGATGATGGTCTTGTGCTGATGATGATGGTCTTGTGCTGATGATTTACTGTCTAAGGTTAAGAACATTGTTTGTCTTATGATAACAATCTATCTTCAGGGAGGCGGACATTGTCATGTGATCAAACAACATGACGTTTGATGTTTTCAATCAGTATTATTAAATGTGATCAAATGTGCTAATTCACGGCAACTTATGTGTTAAACTTATCTGTGGCATGGTTCATCATTTACGCAATAAAAGCCACAGGGAGTGAGATCGTCTATTTGAATACAGAAAGAAACACACAAGTCTTTGTTTTCTTGACCATGTTTAGTTTTAATTAATACCCCGAGAATAATGAGATGTGACGAGCGCGAGTAAAATTTTATCTCAAAACAATTTTGTATAATCCCATCGTGTTTGGAAAAAATCTCATTGTTTTGTACACAGGGAGATTTTCTCCCATTCCTAAAATCCTCCAGGATAATCCCTGCTCTCTAGATATCCTAGACCCTAGAGTAAGGCACATTTATGCTTTATTTACATCATTCCCCTCCAGGTTAAAGGTCAAATGGCAGTCTGAAAAAAAGAACGCCTTTTTTGTCATCGCTCAATTTCACCAATGCGGAATGTCAAAGACCGCTGGCCTTCCAAGGTGTCCTTGCATCATAATGGCGTATCCACATTGAACGTGTGCACCTGAAATTTGTCCCGTGTCCTTGGCCTAATTTTTCGGATTGTGACCTAATTAACAAAAAAAACACTTTTTTGATCATAACTTGAATAATTCTTATCTGATTTTCATGAGGTTGAGTTATTGGATAGATTGTAGATGGGAACACATTCTTTATAATTTACACTCCATACCTAAATGTTGAAGGTCAAGGTCATATGGCGGTCCAAGCAAGAAATGGCCATCATTGGATAATGAGCTTACCCTTGGCAATTGCTTTGTTGTCAAAGATATCTCATTATATTTCTTCATTCTCATTTTACAATTTATATTGACCAATAAATTCTGTCTTTTTTACATAAAAGTCTGTCTTCCTAAAGTTTAGAAGTCTTTTTTTATAAAGTCTATAGCATCAACAATTAAAACAAACATTGGCATAAAAAATCCCTGTGAAATAATGTTCGGCCTAAAATGGCATCATCATTACCAATGACTTCATATACAATTTGAAAGACTCAACAGAGCAGAAAAAAAACATCTTCTAACTATAACTGAAACTTTAAATATCACATACTGTCCATGTCCATATCCTCTCATTGTAGCTGACAGATGTGTTTAGGATTATTAATATTTAATACATAGGTTTAACCTCAGCACAAGACCAAATTCATTACTGTACAGTATATGACCAGCGACAGGCCAGACATATTAAAATGTCGGTTTTGTTTGTTCCTGATGTGTTCATTTTTGAAGGTCGGCTTTATCTTCACATTAGGCGTTCCCCCCGTTGCTTTAAACGAAAGACATGTTGTACTTCACAAACATATTGCATGTCTTGATGAGTGAGTGTTCATGAGGATGTAAAATGAAGTAAAACATGCAGAAAAGTACATTTTATAACATAATTGTTGTTGTCGTTTGTCTGCTCCTTTCTTTGACTTTGAGACGAATTACTATATTTCCTTTTGTGTGCTCCTCCCATGTGCTTTTGAAGGGTTCCTGATGTGGTGGAATAATAAATGTTACCGCTGAAACTGCTACATGAAGTTGACGTTCTCACTTCGTTTCCTTCAATCCAGGAAAGACGGGTTTTAAAAGCAGTCTCTTTATGACGAAAAAAACCAGGTAAATTGATTTCCAACAGTACAATTTTTATTATTGGATAAAAACAGGAACCCTTTAGAATGAAGCATGACTGCCTGACACACACACACACACACACACACACACACACACACACACACACACACACACACACACACACACACACACACACACACACACACACACACACACACACACACCACACTTTTACTTTGAGTAATAGATGTGTCTGGTCATATTCCCACGTGGCATACAGATTTCTGCTTCTTGAGACTCACATCCAAAGCCAAGGATACCATCCCAAATAATTTTTTTGAAATGTTCTCATTTGTTACCTGTACTGTTGTGTGTTTTTTGACGCTTCCCATGCCTCCTCATGCATGTGTTTTATGCATTTCTGTCTGGGATGTGAGCTCATCGTCTGCAGGCCGCATGCACATGTGTTTGTGGTTTTGTTGCAAGATCTGGTGTTTGTCCGTTCATAACCTCACAAACAAGAACACCCTCCTCCTCTTCCAACCCATCAGTCTCTCTCTCTCTACCTCTCTCCCCTCCCTCTCTATCTCTGTCCCCTCTTTCTCTCGCCTCCCTCTCTCTCTCTCTCCCCTCCCTCTCTCTCTCTCCCCTCCCTCTCTCTCTCTCCCCTCCCTCTCTCTCTCTCCCCTCCCTCTCTCTCTCTCCCCTCCCTCTCTCTCTCTCCCCTCCCCCTCTCTCTCTCCCCTCCCTCTCTCTCCCCCCTCCCTCTCTCTCTCTCCCCTCCCTCTCTCTCTCTCCCCTCCCTCTCTCTCTCTCCCCTCCCTCTCTCTCCCCTCTCTCTCTCTATCCCCTCCCTCTCTCTCTCTCCCCTCCCTCTCTCTCTCTCCCCTCCCTCTCTCTCTCTCCCCTCCCTCTCTCCCCTCCCTCTCTCTCTCCCCTCCCTCTCTCTCTCTCCCCTCACTCTCTCTCTCTCTCCCCTCCCTCTCTCTCTCTCCCCTCCCTCCCCCCCTCTCTCCCCTCCATCCCTCTTTCTCTCCCCTCCATCCCTCTCACTATATATCTCCAATGCTTCTCTCCCTCACTCTCCCTTACCTATTCCTTCTGTACTTCACCTTTGACTTTAATAACCACGTCTACTAAATAATAATATAGAAAAATATTACCCCTCCCTCTCTTCCTCTGTGTGTCACAAAGCACTCCCTCGGTCACCCTCAGCTCATTTTTTTAATTCTTTATCATTCTTGTCTTCGTCTCATATGCTCCTTCTTCTCCTCTCGCTTGTTTTATGTCTTCTGCCCCTCTGACAAGGTCGGAGATGGGGGACATTAAAATGAGCTCCAACCAACTGACCAATCATCTGTCCGTGTACTTTTGTGTTTGTGATATTTCAAAAAACGTTGAACATTTATCTTTCATATGGCAGATATGTATTCCTCATGATATTATCTCAACCTGATTACATCACGGCTGTGACTGTGAGCACAACCCTTTGGTTTTGTCGTATGGATAAATAAAAGGAGGGAGGTTAAGAGCAGGGGTCGGAAGATTATTAGGTTGGGGGGGTGTAGGGGCAACGTCGTCGTAGAGTACAAGGAGATGGTGATGGTAAGGGCCAGGTTTGAGCAACTTAGCGAAGAAGCAGAAGGTTTAGAGGAGGAGTGGAAAAAGTATGGAGATGCGTTTAGGGGAACTGCAGAAGTTTTGTGTGGAAGGACGTCAGGAAAGGTTGCATCATCGAGGGATAAAAACCAGGTATGGTGGACAGATGGAGTAGCGAAGGAATTTGGTGAAAATAAGGAGGTTTGGAACAGGATAGAGACGATCAAGGATAGAGGGAGGCAGCCAGATACAGGGTTGCTGCACCTGTATGGGCAAAATAAGAAAGTGGCAAAGAGGTGTGGATAAGGTGTGAGGAATGATATGGAGGAGGAGGTGCACAACAAGTTGGAAGAGGATGGTGGGAGGAAGATGATCTATAAATTGGCTCATGACAGGAATGTGGATAGCAAGGACATGAAGGGGGGGAATTATTTTGCATGGTGGTGGGAGGCTAGTGACAGAGGGGCGCAGTATTGAAGGTGTGGGGAGGATATTTCAAACAGCTGTTGAACTGGGAAGGAAGCACCAGCAAGCTGGAGCTATCATGTTATGTGGAGCGAAAAGTGGAGTTGGTATAGATCATGGAGGAGAAATTGTGGGCAGCATTGAAGAGGATCTCAAAGGATAGCATTGAAGAGGACCCGGGATGGTAAGTCACAGGCAGAGGTGCAGAGGAGGATTCAGGTGGGTATGAATGTGTGGAGATAGGTGGAGAGACTAATGGCAGACAAAAAGTTTAAAATTATCAAGAAAATTGAAAGGGAAGGTTCTCATGTTGTGTGTAATGCTGGCCTACCTTTACAGTCTGAAAATGGTGACACTGACAGATAAACAACAACAGAGGATGCAGGTTTGTGAGAACAACTGGGACAAGAGGATTTCGGGAGTGAAAAGGGTGGATAGAAGGAGAATGGATGAACTGAGGGATGAGATTGGTGTGTAGATGAGCTTGACAGGGAGATTGGTGAAATGCCGGCTGAGATTGGCTGGATACTCGGTGTGGATCGGAGAAGAGAGAATGGCAAAGAGAGCAGACAGGATGAGGAAGCAAAGTAGGAGGAAAATAGGGGTAAGAGATAAAGGGTTGGCCACGGTTTTGGATTGTATTGGACGACTGTGTGAAGAGGGATATAAGTAAGGTGGGATGGTTGGAGAGTGGTGAGAGTTGACTGAGGACAAAGGGAAGTGGAGGAGTATTGTGGTAAAGGCAGGGCAGAAACTTGGTGCCATTAGACTTCACCCATTATAAAGGGAAGAGGCAGAGAAGAAGAAGCTTTAGCCTTCAAATTGCAGATACATATTCCTCATATTATCTCAACCTGATTAGATCACAGCACTGATTAGTTTAATTCTGGTGCCATGGCAACCATCTTGTCAACTTCTTCTTTTTTTGTATACAGAATCAAGGCTCGTGTAAGAGCTAACACATTGAACATGAAAACATGCACAGACACATAAAACATTCAATGAAGGGAGCGGGAGACAAGAGGGGGAGAGAGAAGGAAGCACACAAGCACAACAACAGCAGAGAACAAGGACGTTGGTAGATCTGTGGAAGGGGGAGGAGGGAGGGGTACATGATATAAAGCAAATGAAAACTACGAGGAATTTCACAACTAGGAATTTTAGGAAAGAAGTTGGGGATTAAAAGAAGCTGATTTGGGGTTTTTGAACAGGGGTAGAAAGGATCAAGGTTTTGGATGGGGGAAGATAAGAGATGGTGGTGAACAGCTGTTTTAAAGACCTGGAGGGAGGAGTGGGATTGAAGAGAGTGAGGGAGTTTGTTCCAGAGGCTGAAAAAAAGAGGAATGAAGGTGTGAAGGTGAGCAGAGAGTCTTGATTTTGGCAGTTTCACCAGAAGAGGGTTGCTGGCAGATCTTGTGCGTCCTGCAGGAATATTTGGGGGACAGAGCCCAGAGAGAGCTGGGGGAGCAAGGCTGGAGAGGAGTCAGTAGAAGACAGAAAGACCACCTACCTGCCTACGGTGAGAAAGAGAAACGCCCTCAGAATCAGCTTCAATGCGGGAGATTCCAATGATTCTGAATGCCTTGGTTTCAACCACGTGAAGCCAAGCTAGGTGTGAGGCAGGAGCACCAGCCCGGAGGGGAGAACAGTCTTCCATTGAGCTGTGGATGAAAGCTTTGTATGTGGTGAGAAGCTCAGGTGTACCCAGAAAGGACTTTGCATGACGGAGGATGCCTAATCGGCGACTCGCTTTGGAGGCCAGTTTGAGAATGTGGTTCTGCCATGAAAGATCATGGCAGATAGTGAGATGCAAAAGCTTGAGTGACAGAACTTCTTCAAGAGGATTGTTCAGAAAGTAGATGGGAGGGTTGTCCAGATGGTCTTTTCAGAGAGATGAAGTGAGAGTGTGAGATTTGTCAGGATTGAAAGACATGTTCCACTTGTTTGACCAGTTTGTGATTTTGTCCAGGTCTGCAGAGTGAAGAAGCTGCTGCCTACCGATCTGAGGGTTGAGATATGGAGCGGCAGAGAGTGGAGTCATCAGCAAGGAGATATAGAGGATTTTTCAGAGTCCAGAAAAAGAAGATCATTAATGAAGACCAGAAAAAGCACAGGGCCCAGAACACTGCCTTGAGGAACTCCAGCCTAAACAGGAAGGGGAGATGAGAGAATTCCATTCAGGGCCACACGTTGACTGCGATCGGTGAGGAAGTCCGCAGACATGCGTGAAGGTTTCCATGGATACCCATAAGAGGAGAGTTTGGTGAGCAGGGCGGGGTGCCAGACCGTTTCAAAGGCACGTGATATGTCAAGGGAGACAGCTCTAATTTCCTGTTTGGCATTAAGGACCTCCATCCATTGTTGAGACAGCAGAAGCAGCATGTGCAGAGTAGAATGGCCTGGTCTGAATCCAAATTGATGATCCGAGATCAAGCCATTGTAGAAGAAGAAGGATTTCATGTCAGAAGTGATGATTAATTCCAAGACCTTGCTGATTATTGGGAGCAAGGATGTTTTAGCATCTCTTTTGTGTAAAGCGGTAATGTTGGCTGATTTCCAAGCATATGGCAGATGACCTTGTGAAAAAGAGAGGGTGATGAGAACAGACAGACGGTGAGATAGAGTGGCAGTGCAGGATTTTAGGACCTGTGGGCTGATGCCGTCTGGTTCAGTTGCGGAATCAGAGTCGAGGTTTGACAGAAACTTCTCCACCTTGTCAGGAGAGAAAGACACAGAGTCCAGGAGCAGCTGGGTTCGACTGGGTAAGGTGGGTACAGAGAGAGATGGGTTCGGGACACAAGATTTTGAGGCAAACACAGAGTTGAGGCATTCGGCTTTTTCATGTGCGGTGTCAGCTGTGTAGCCATTTGAGGTAAGGGAGGGGATGTAAGGGGAACAAACACCAGAAACAGATTTGACGAGACACCACCAGGATTTGGAAGAGGGAGACAGGTTTGAGAATTCAGTCTTGAGAGTAGAGAGATATTATTTCCTGGCTCTCCTGAGGATAGACGCAGACTTGTTCGGAGCTTTGTGAAAGGAACTGAGATTTCCTTCAGTTGGATTTGCCTTCCATGAGGCGAAGGCAAGTTGTTTCATGGCAACTGCCTCACCACAAGCTTCAGTGTACCATGGATGGAAGGAAGGGCATGACAACTGAAGACGAGGTGGGATAAATCTGTGCATGACAGAGAGCAGTTTACTTTGGAAGAATTCCCAGGAAGAGTTGATGTCGGATACAATAGAGATAGGAGACCAGTGCAGATGATTGATGGCTGCTTGAAGACCGTGCCAGTCAGCCTGAGTGAAATGCCAGACTGGTCGACGCTGAAGAGGCTCTCTGAGAATGGCCAGAGAGATATCCACTTTAACAAGCAAATGATCAGAAGAAACGATTGGAGCAGAAGAAGAACAGCAGACATTTGCAGGGAAGTTTGTCATAACCAAGTCTAGAAGAGAAGATACTCCATTGACTGAGATCCGGGTCAGGAAACTGACAGATTGTGTCAATCCCAGCAAGTCGCAGAAGTCCTTTGCTGAGGTGCCATGGCTGGTGCAAGAGGTACCTCCACCCAGCCAGCTGGCATTATGACAGTTGAAGTCACCACGTATGAGGAAGAGAGAGTTGGGATGAGTGGATAGAAGTTAAATACACGATATTGGATTATATACACGATATTTCAAACACCATTGAACATTTAGCTTTCACATTGCCGATATCTATTCCTTATGACATTATCTCAAACTGATGCGATCACAGCTTTGATTGGCTGAATTATGTTGCCATGGCAACCATCTCAGTAACTCGCCTTGTGCACGTGATATCTAAATGACAGTTCAAGATTTCGCTTTCATTTTACACAGATATATTCCTCATATAACCCAAAATGCAAGGGACCTGGAATATCAGGGCTTTGTTGAATGTGCAAAGTTGAAGCTCATGGGAGAGATATAATACAGAACTGAGCAGAACATAACAGAAGAAGGTGAGGGGAAGGTGGACACTTGGGGTGAACAAGCTGGATTCACGGTCCAACAGCAAGATGAGGAAGCAAGATGAAAACACAGGAAAAAACAGAATTTGAACAAATAACTTTGAAGTGGATGAGGGAGGAGGGGGATGCCATCTGTATCTGCAAATGGAAAGTCTTCCCTCCTGTGCCTGCTAATGACTTGATTTCCCTCCTCACTCTCCTGTGTCTCCTCTGCTGAACTTGCGTCCTTTGTCCATGTGCAAATCCAAATCTCTCCACCTCCAAGTTAGAGAGCCACATAATCTGGCAGTTTTATCACACCAAAGGGGAAACAACTACACAATCTGCTATTTCTCAAAAACACTGGACTTCATTCTTCTTTGTTTACAATATTTACTTCAGTTTGTAAGACTTTTCACAAAAAACAGCTTTCACCGATGTAAAGTTTTCATTCCTCTCATCTGTCATTCCTTCTTCCAGGCCTTCAGACAGATACTTTTGTGGCAGGTTAGTTGTCATGAAGCAAATTGCTCGATCAACATGGAAGAAGAACCCAACCAAGGGCAACCTTATTGCTTGTAACGGGGCTGGTAGGATATCCAAGTGGTTATGCAGAGTCACCTCTGAGCTGATGAGCCTGGGTTTGAGTCTCGGCCCAGCTATAAACTATCGTACTGGTGTTTTGTGAGCAAGGTGGTTAATCAATGTGTACGTGCCATTCTTAGGATGGTTGTTAAGCTCAACAAGCCAGAAAAAAAATCGGACCATAGACCTGGCAAGGCCTTGTTGAGCCCATCTCCTGTGTATACTCTCCCTCTATCACAACAAACCCATTAATCCTCAGCCCAAGAAAATTTAGTCCTTCAATACATAAATGCAAACAAAGCTATCCTGTTTAGCCTCATCATTTTGTTTAAACTGGATCTACTAAGCTATATGTAGCAATACACACATGCTTCAAGGTCACATTCATTCCTGGCTGGCAGATTTATTCCATGCACTCAAACATCACAAAGCTCTCAATAGTATCCTTTCATCTCTTCTTCCGGTGCAGAATGCAGTGTATTAGGCCCTATTTTCTTTCTTATAATCAAAAATGATCTATCTGATTCTAAAACAACTTTTTTCTCCACTTTGCAGATTATTCCATATAATTTCATATTGTGTCATACAATAGCTCCATTTTAATATCAGATGAAGCAGACAGCTGCACCCCTCTCAACTGATTTGGATAAGAATCAGATGCTGGTCCAATCAGATGCTGGAACGTGACAGTCAGTTAAAGAAAGTCTGCATTCCAACTCTGTCTGTCTAGAAATATGATCTACAGTGAAACCACCGATCTACCATCTTAATCATCCACTGGAAGAAGTTCAGTCCATAGAACCTCAAGAACCTCCTAATTGGCCACTTATCATCAGCAGACTATAGAGGGTATCTCAGAAGTCTGGACCCATAAGAAAAAGACATTTTATTTTAAAATGAAATAAACGCATTCTTAATGTCAGGTTTTTTAAATATTGCAGGTAAATAAAATACCCGCATGGTTCATTATACCAAGAAAAATCTCCACCCCAGTTTACAGAAGGTGGAACTTATGTTGCGACATGTTTCCAGAAAAATCCAGAGGGAGGCATGTCAGTTATTCCATGAAAAACAACCTGAAAAGCCAAAGGCAAGTCATCAATTCGTCGGTAGACTGGTACGATTGAAAGGGGCGTGAAGTTTTGCTGATAAACCTCATGCTCGTCGTCCTCACTCCTCTACAGATAGAGATAATACTGAAAATGTTCTTGTAGTGGTTGCAAGAAACCCCCTAAAAATTGCTGAGAAAAGTTCGTCAAGAAGTGTGAGTTCGCCATTCTTCACTTGGAATAATTTTAAAGGCAAACAAGTACCACCCATATATGGTTGGTTACCTTTGGTCAAACTTTTCATGGATATGATGCTGACCAACCTATGGAATTTTGTGAGTGGGCAATCAGACTGGATGTAGAACCAACATTATTATCTGACATTATCTTCAGTGATGAAGCCTCGTTCCATTTAACTGGGAGAGTCAACCAACATAATTGCCGATGTTGGAGCGATGAGAATCCTAATTGGGCTGATGAAGCCAGTTTTCAATACAATTGTATATTTATGGTGTGTTGTGCTATTTTCGGTGGCGTTGTTAGGCCCATACGTTTACGAAGACATTGTTTCTGGTGCAAGGTGCCTCACAAATTTTCAAGAAGTTTTGGTTTACTTATTCAGATGGTATGCCTTTTAGTTTTGAGCGATTGAGAAAAGTGTGGTTTCAACAGGATGATGCTACGACTGTCTCAAACTGGTTGGATGAAACAATACCTTTGAGGTGCATAGGATGCTCTGGCCTGGTAGAATGGCGCCGACATAGTCCAGACCTAATGCAAGTAGACTTTTTCCAATAGGGACACCAGAAATCTGTGGCTTATGTGGCACCACAAAATCTGTGGCACTAGAAACCCTCCGCCACCACCAAGACCAAGCAGTATAGCAGAGCTGGAGGAAAACGTTTGAAAGGAAAACGCTGACATCAGTCTATCTTTCTTAAGAAATGTTCAGAAAAGCATGCGTGCAAGAATTGTTGCGTATGCAAGTTAATGGGAATAAATTTGAACATTAAATAAATTAAAAGTGGATGCAGTACTGTGTATTTTTATAGGTCCAGACTTCTGAGACACCCTGCATATCAAATATGACTCACAATGGCAGTTAGAGACTAGACATCCTGCATCATGTCAGTTTCATCCTTAGTAACTCTGGTTGACAAGCTTATTTTTCAATAGCTCAGGAGAGCACTTATCTTCCTTTGGGCTGGTGCACTGCTTCACACCTTTCACTCTTGGAGATGTGGAATCCAAAGCTATCAACCTCATCAGCATCTTCAACAAACAAGCAGATGCATAGGACCTGTTGATCAATCATCAACGACAGGTTGGTGGCATGTTTTCTACCTCGCTAACACTCTCACACACTCTCACACACACACACACACACACACACACACACACACACACACACACACACACACACACACACACACACACACACACACACACACACACACACACACACACACTCACACACTCTCTCTCTCTCTCTCTCTCTCTCTCTCTCTCTCTCTCTCTCTCTCTCTCTCTCCCTCCCTCACATCACATATATCCTTCCACAACACCTTTATGTTCACTTTCCAAAATGCAGGTCGAATTACCACTTGCACTTATTTGCTCATCTTTTCTGCCACCTTTGAAATCACCTCACTGAGTCAGTAAAATAATAAAAACAATAATACGAGATCCCTTGTAAGGAACTTCGAAACAGGAGGCCATGGAGACAATCAAAGCCTACAGCCCTACACAATTATTACCAACTTATGGTTGTTTGTCCATGCTTTATCCATTTTAAATAAGCGTCAAGCAAGGAAGCAGCAGTACTATTTTTTAAGTCTTTCGTATGACTCGCGAGGGTTCAAATAATCGACCTCTCAGAGTCAGTACAGACACGCTGACCATTACACCACAGAGTCTGATGATCAAATCCAACTATTCCTATCAGGAATTAAAGATGGTGGCTCACCTCAATTGATCTCATCTTCCTTCCCTACCTGTGCTCAATTCTACTATCATTAACCCACCATTTTGTGGAATTCGACCTTGATTTTGGAGAGTGGATATTAAGGCACTTGTCGAAGAATATATGTGACTGGGAAGGGAGCGTGGTGGAAACTGAGTACTTACTGTATTTTTGGTGTCTCTCCTGATCTATTCTCCTGCCTGTGTCTGGCTGTTTACCCTCACCTCACTTTCAGTATAGTTCCTTTGTTACCCTTTGATCCTCCAATTCGTTTCAGACTAAAAAGTTAAATAAATAAAGAATAGTCTTGTTTATACTGCATAGGATACGAGCGGAGCCAACCCGTCGCTTCACTGACGGACCAATTAGTCGTCCTATTTGACAAAATTTATTTACCCATGCGAAGAGTGCTTTAACCTCAGCGTTGCTCAGGTAAAAAAAAAGGGAATTGTAATACCCTCTGCCACCACCACTAGGTGGTGCTACATGATACACATTTACATAGAGAATTTGTGCACCCTCCCCACCCCCGCACTCCCCGCCCCTCACACTCCCAGGTGAGGCAACGGCCGAATAGCCTATGTTACCCCCCACACAAAGTTGAATGTGTACCCAGAGTTTGGAGTTTGTAACTTAAAAGATGTGGCTGTGTATATAACACATATATACACACAGAGAGAGAGAGACAGAGAGACAGAGAGACAGAGAGTGTGAGAGTTTTGCCTTTTATGGGTATAGATGTGCACACACCCACACGGTCCAGAAAGCATTGCAGAACACAAGTACAACGTTATTTTGGCATGCACATGCACAAATTATGTTCCGTTTCCTTAGTTCCTTCTTTGTGAGTAATTCCGGTTGTGGTTTCTCCATTAAATTTCCGCAAAAGGTTTAACGAACCACCAAGTTCTAATGTCTTTCATATCATTTATGCAATTGTTGAATAAGATTGGGAATAGTTTTACACGTCGTACAATTTTCTAGTTTGGTGCTATCCACCCCCATAAAATTGACACTGATAATCCAAAAATTTGCAAGTAAATTGCTTGATATTAAAAAGCAACTCCACAAATAATTTAGGCAAGGCATAACACATGTATTTATCAGTCTGCAGGTATTTTTCCAAATCCTCCAGTCATGTTTCTATTAAACTCTGCTGTTTTCGCAATGCCTAAATATCACCAGTAATCCAGGCTGTGTGCCTTGTAAGGGCAAAAAGGAGGAAGTGTCAGGCCTGGTAATAAGGAAGTAGAACTATTTTGCACACATATTCGAGTGGAAGTGCATGCTTAAACTTCATGTTGCTACAGAAGTAAAGCTCAATCTTGAAATCCAGTTTTACTTCAAGTTTATCATTAATTTATCCTGTGATCAATCAAGCAGGAATGCTTTACAGATATCCAAAATGGTATTTTGGTCAGATACCGAAAAATAAAACGCTACGTGTTTGATGCAGATCGAAGGAAATACAAACACATATTCCTCTTTCTTGTTCTTTCACAGCCACAATTATTCCCACCAAGTCTTTCACAAACTGGCTGGTCAAACAAGTTGGTTAGAGAGGGGGATGTCAGGGTGTCAATGATAGCTTGCCTACTCTTCACGAAGAACATCATGGTATCGTTAAGGTCCACCAACTAATGCTGGAAGACAGGACGCCAAGTTTAATGTCCATCCATGGGATGGCACACAATTTGATGAATTACCCTGCCTATGAAACACCAGGATGACAGTTTATACCTGGGATGAGATTCAAACCCAGCCTAGACATTTCAGAGGTGGAAATGCAAACAAATACATTGAGGAAAGTTTAGGTTACCAAAGAAGGATTAACTTTCCTTATTTAACATATGGAATCTGCATTGGAGTCATGAGACACAACAAAGATATTGAAATGCATGCACCATCAGTTCATTTGATCATTGCCCATAACAAAAATTAGACTTTTTACCTTATTAGTCACACCCCAAAGGGGTTGTGAGACTATTGTAACACCACTGTCTGTCTGTGTGTCCATGTGTATGTCTACATCTATGTATTTTCACTTTAATTTTTTCTTTATCTGCAACTGCTTATCTAATCAATGCAGAGCTTTTAAAATAGGAGGTGACTACCCATGGAGAATATTTTACTTATAACTTTGACATCATAGGTCACATGGTATCAAAGCAATGTTGGATTAAAAGAAAAAAACATAGGGGCAATAACCCCGGCGCTCACCTGGTAGAATAAACAGTATACTGCAATGACTAAAGCTATTTTAAACCAATTTCAATGGTTGCTGGAAGACAGGACAGCATGTAGAATCATACCAACATAATCAAAAGACTTTAAATAAACAAACAAAAAAATACCTATTTTGGGGGGAAATCCCTCCACCCTCTCACCCGTGTACCTCCACAGACCACAATTTTTCCAATTCCTTCAACAAACATTGGTACATCATGAATGACGAAGGTTGTGGTGATGTTTCATCAAAATTGTGTGTGTAGGTTCTGAGAAAAAAGCAAATACCTATTTCGGGGGGCAAGCCCCCCCACAGACCACCTTAGACCCCCATTTTTTAAATGTCAGGAACAAACTTTGGTAAAACACAGGTGATTAAGGATGTGGTTAAGTTTCATCGGAATTGCATGTGTCATTTCTGAGAAGAAAGCAAACACCGATGTTGAGGAGTGGGGGGGGGGGGGGAAATCCCACCGTAGACCCCCTACAGGGGCAGATTTTTTTTAATGCCGTGAACAAACTTTGGTTCATCACGGGTGGTGAAGGTTGTAGTGAAGTTTCATCGAAAGTGTGTGTAGTTTCAGAGAAGAAAGCAAATATCTATTTTGGGGGGTCAAATCTGGACCCACATTGACACCCCGTAGACCCACAAAGAAGCAGATCTTTTTAATGCCGTGAACAAACTTTGGTATTTCATCTAGGGTGATGAAGGTTGTGGTAAAGTTTCATCGAAATTGTGGGTGTAGTTTCAGAGCAAAAAGCAAATTCCTATTTTAGGGGGTCAAACCTGGATCCACTTTGACCCCCGGTAGACCTCCTTAGACCCCGATTTTTTTTAATACCGTGAACAAACTTTAGTCACAACACAGCAAATATAATTTGTGCCAAATTTGGATGCAATCCCATCAGCGGTTTTGGAGAAGAAGTTTAAAGTGTTTACGGACTGACGGACGGACCAATGGACTGACAGGACGGACGACGCGCCATCGTATAAGCTCCCTGAACTTCGTTCCAGGTGAGCTAAAAATTGGACATTTCATTTTTTACGATCATTTTCTTCATCATTTAAAAAAGAATTCTCCAAAACTACTCAACAAAAAAAATTGAAACTTAGTATAGGTCATCACCTCTCCATGGGGTATATAGGATGACAACAATGACGCCATTGGTGAAGTGGTAAACCAGCCATAATTGGTTGAATTTAAATTCTTATCCAAAAAATCTGAAACTTCATATATCTGGCCTATGACCCGATGTGAGTGAAGAATTAAACGAAGGACATCATCAGTCACGTGGTTGGTGTGGCTATATTGGATTGAAAATAAAAACATAAAAAATCCTTTCCAGAACCATTTAACAAATCGATGAAAAACTTTGGACATATGATCGGTAAAGCAAGTGGGGAATATCGTTTGAATTTTTTTTTTCATATTCATCTTAATTAACGCAATTTAGCCTTAATGTGCACAAAGTAGTTGTTGAATATCCAAATATAATCAATCAATAAAGCTATGAATAATAGCAATATGTGACATTATAGGGTGCATGGATGGTATGGGTATATGGACCATAATAGCAGTGGGCCATCATTGTAGCATTTTAATGTGGTAGAGGTGAAGAAGAGTCCCATTTATGGCAACCTTCCCTTACTGCAGTTAATGGCATTTGTTACTCAGAGTGAAGTTGACGCCTTATTTTTCATCTTGCTCTCGAGAGTAATGGAAAGTATACCTTGTCTTTTTGATTGTCTTTGCATATGGTGCATATAAATAGAATGCTACAGCTCTAAAGAAGCCTCCATGTTGCCTTAAGAATTCCCAAAGAAAGTAATTTGGAATAAAAGAAAAAAGACCCTAATACTGAGAAATAATTGCCAAAACAAGGAGAAAAAGACATAAAATATCATAGCCCCCAAGGGGTTTTAATAATTTTGCTTTCCAGAGTTAAAGGGCTAACCCATATTTACAAGATTATACTTGTATTACTCGTACTTCGATTGTTTTACAAAACAAAATCTTCTGCATATGTATACTCTCATGTGATGTCTTTGTGCCAAGTTTGGAACAAAATCGGTACAAGCACATCTGATAAATGGTCAGTACACGTTTAACTAACAAAATGGCCGCCAGTCGGCCATATTGGATTTGATCTCGAAAAAAATGACATGCATATGTAACGCATCATTCATTATCAGTGTCCCAAGTTTGAACAACACCAGCAAATGCATGTCGAAGAAATGGTTGAGGACATGGTCAATATCGAGTTGTCAATATCTACACCAAATTTCGTCTGAATCTGTTCACACCTTTTGGAGATATCCTGTTCAAAAACAAACAGAAACGTGTGAAAACATAACCTCCTCCATCCACCTTTGGTGGCGGAGGTAACAAATAGGAGTAACACCACGTGATATATATATATATATATATATATATATATATATATATATATATATATATATATATGAATTATTACATATGTATATGTATATGTACTTCCGTTGGACTTGGGGCCGACTCAGAAGATCTTTATTGGTCGAAAGCTTGTCAAACATTAAAGATCGAAGTCCTGAAGCTACGTCCACGTCTGATTTAATCTCCCGATTATTTATTCAATGCAAATGAGACGCCCTGCTCGTACTGTGGAGTTTCTACTATTTCTCACAGTTGTGTGTGTGTGTGTATATATATATATATATATATATATATATACATATATATATATATATATACAGACTTGGCATTTAATATGGAATATATTTTTTGTGGGGGTGAACTTACTTTTCAAGATGTCTTAGAACCAAAAGTTCATTGGAATTATGTTGAAATTATTCTAGATTTTGTTAATGTGGCCTTTAAAAGAAACAAAAACCACATTTGACATTTCGAAACAAATAAATTGATCCTTGAAAGTGATGTCAACTGATATCGAACTCAATTCATGGACATTACTGTGTTAAACTTCTGTACGTTTTCCAGAAGTATCTCTTTATTTTGCACATTAGCCAAATTTTTTTTTAACAAAAACAAAAGCTAAATTATGACTGGGATTACAAACTAAAATTACAGTTCAGTACTTCGTGTAACCCCCACGAGCATTCAGGAAAGCACGTACACGTTGAGGCATGCTGTTCACGAGATTTGCCAAGGTTTGGACAGGAATCGCTTGCCATGCAGTGACAATAGCCTGCTGCAATTCACGCACAGAGGTCGGCTGCTGGTCCAAGTGGTCGATTTGACGCGTTAATTCTGCCCACAAGTTCTCTATCGGATTCATATCCGGGGACATGGCAGGCCACTCCATATGCTCTACACCACGGTCAGCAAGAAAGTGTTGGATCATGCGAGCACGATGAGGCCGTGCATTGTCATCTTGGAAGACAAAGTTTCCTTAAAAGGCTGCACGAGCAAATGGAAGCAATGTTTCTTCCAGAATGGCCCTGTACTTGAACTGGTTCAGGTTTCCATTCAGAACAACCAGGTCAGTTTTGCCCCCTGCATGAAAAGCAGCCCAAACGGTCACCCCACCACCTCCAGCTTGGACTCTTGGCACTATACAATCTTTGTTGTTGGCTTCATTCACTTGTCTGTGCACTCGGACGTGGCCATCTTGACGATAGACCAGAAATCTAGACTCGTCACTGAAGATCACGTGATTCCAGTGTCCTGGCTGCCATTGACGGTGCTCTCTGGCCCACTGCAATCGGCGCTGGCGGTGTTGTCTGTTCAGGCGTGGCTTTGTCAGGGGACGCCTGGCACGGCAGCCTGCTTGAACCAGTCGTTGGTTGACTAGCCTTCTGGATACAGGCACATTTGTCAGTTGCTGCCACTCAGCCCTAAGCCGATTAGCTGACTTGGTACGGCCATTGCGGACTAACCGGTGCAGCTGGCGATCATCCCTCATTGTGGTTGTGCGGGGACGTCCTGGCCTCGGTATTGGAGTAGGGACACCCCTCTGAGCATTTCGTTTCAGGATCTTTGACACCTGACCTTGAGTGATGCCATACTGCCGAGCAATAGCACGCTGTTTCATGCCGTAATTTCGTAAAGCCACCACTCCATGACAAACAACATTGTCGAGTTGACGGACCATCTCCAGAGGAAGCGGCAATAACTTTTGGAGACGTGCAGCAGTTGTTTTCCACTAATACAGAACGCAACAACCCTTGTATACCCGACTGTGAAGCCAATCATCAAATGCACCTGTCCGTACATTTTGCCATGCCACCTGTGATATAATCCTGTTGTTGACTTCTTGCTGCGACAGACAATCAGTGACATGGTTCTTTTAACAAATAAATCACCAAAGTGTAAAAGAAACTCACCAGATTGATATACTGAGTTAAGAAAGTAAGCCCAAGTCAAGGAAAAAAAAAAATTCCATATTAAATGCCAAGTCTGTATATATATATAGTGCCTATAGAAAGTCTACACCCCCTTTCAACATTTTCACCTTTTGTTGCCTTATAACCTGGAATTAAATTGCATTAAATCAGATTTTCCACCTCTATTTACAAATTGTAACCCACAACTTCCACGTGAAAAACAAAACCCACAAATTTCACAAAATTAATTAAAAATACAAAAGTAGAATATCTTAGTTGGATAAGTGTCCCCTGAGTTAATACTTGGCGGAAGCACCTTTGACAGGAATTACAGCTGTGAGTCTGTTCAGGTAGGTCTCTACCAACTTTGCACACCTTGATTGGGCAATATTTGCCCATTCTTCTGTACAAAACTGTTCAAGCTCAGTCAAGTTGCGTGGGGAGCATTGATGGACTGGGCTCTTCATCTTCAAGTCATGAAGTCATCTTCAAGTCAAGTCATTAACATCTTCAAGTCATGCCACAGATTTTCGATTGCATTTAGGTCTGGGCTCCGACTGGGCCACTCAAGGACATTTATCTTTTTGTTCCTTAGCCACTCCAGTGTAGCTTTGGCTATGTGCTTCGGATCGTTGTCATGCTGAAAGGTGAACTTCCGTCCTGATTTCATTCAGCTTTTTTGCAGAGGGCAACAGATTTTCCTCTGATTTTTTCTGTATTTTGCTCCATCCATTTTCCCTTCTATCCTGACAAGCACCCCAGTTCCTGCCGATGAGAAACATCCCCATAACATGATGCTGTCATGACCATGCTTCACAGTTTATCAATGAATCACATTGATAATGTGTTGCAGTTACGTGTTGTGTGTGTTGTCCATGTGTTGCAGTTATGCCAAAGGCTGAACCAGGCCGAGACCAACAACAAACTTTCCAAAGTACATTCAACCTTTTGGCTTGATCTGCTACATAAATACTTTGTTAATGCACCATATGTCAAGGTAAGTTTTTGTTTGTTTTTTCCTTTCCTGAAAAAAGAAACAACAAAAAAAACCTGAGTCACATTTTAAAAAATGTTTGAGAAACATCCCCATTACATGATGCTGCCACCACCATGCTTTACAGTCGGGATGGTTAGTCAGGTTCACTATGTTTTTTCGTTCAAAATCATGGTAGATTAGCAAACCTATACATTTTTGGAAACGTTATTACATGGAAAATCTGAAAATCAATGTTTACATTTGCCAATTCTGACCAATTCGATTCGACCAATTCGACCAATCGACCAATTCCATTTGACCAATTCGACCATTCGACCAATCGTTTCGATCGACCAATTCGATCGATTCGATTTGATTCATCGAATTCGATTCGATCGACCATTCGACCAATTCGATTTGCCAATCAATTTGACCGACCTTTGCTTGTGTGGAACGGACTGTGAAAACGATGCGGACTATATTGTCGGATACGACACACAGGACAGTGATGACGAACTCTAAATGGCATATTCTGTAATCGTGTATGTTTGATGCCATTGACTGCCTGTGTATATTTTGTCATTGACTGCCTGTGTAGATGTGAAGTTATACTGACTGCATGTGTATATATGATTTTGCTGACTGCCTGTGTATGTTTGGTGATATGAATTATTGTGACACATTTTGATGTTATTAACTGCCTGTACAAAATGATAACATGTATTTGATTATGCAACTTATCGCGAATATAAAGACAGTATTTTGCAATTCAAAACCTTTGATTCGTGTCTTACCATTCCCCATAGCACTAATTTGATACTTTCATTGGATTCCTTGTCCCTGAAAATATAGGTTTAGGATATTTTAAAAAGTTTTTATGGTAATTAGAGGCAGAAATAGAACAAAATATGTATTTTACAGTGGCCATTTTGAAAATCCAAAATGGCCGCCATACAGGTATCTCTCCAAATGTAAACATTGATTTTTAGTTTCCTTATGCGATAACCTTTCCAAAAATGTATAGGTTTGCTAATCTACCATGATTTTGAACGAAATATAATTTATTGACATAGTGAACCTGACTAGGTGTTCTTTGGGTGATGTGCTGTGCTGGATTTGTGCCAAACGTAACGTTTTGCATTTAGGCCAAAAGTTGGACCATAATAGCAGTATATGGACCATAATAGCATGGTCAATATGAAATCTTGGTTTCATCAGACCACAAAATTTTGCCACATGGCTTCAGAATCTCCAGAGTGTTTATTGCATACCTCAAATGGGACTCAAGGTGGACTTTTTTGAGTAATGACTTCCTTCTTGCCACCCTACCATACAGGCCAGACTTGTGGAGTGCTTGGGATATTGTAGTCACATGCACAGTGCACACAGTGACCAGTCTTTGCCATAAAGGCCTGGAGCTCTTTCAAAGTTGCCATTGGTCTCTTGGTGGCCTCTCTGATCAGTCTCCTCCTTGCTTGGTCATTCACTTTGGAGCGACGGCCTGATCTAGGCAGGGTATTGGTGGTACCATACACCTTCACTTCTTAATGATTGTCTTCACTGTGCTCCAAGGGATATTTAAAGCCTTTTAAATATTTTTAGACACATCCCCTTGTCTGTGCCTTTCCACAACTCTATCCTGAGGTCTTTTGAAAGGTCCTTGGTGCTCATTGTTGAGTATTTTCTGTGGAATGCACTACCCAATAGAGAAAACTTGCGGGAACAGCCGATTTTATTATAAATAATCACAATCACTACAATGGAGGCCAATTAACTTGGTGTGTGATTTTGCAGATGATTGGTGACATCTGAGCTAATTTACAATTTCTATGATAAGGGGGGTGGACACCACTTATCCAACCAAGATATTCTAGTTTTGTATTTTTAATTAATTTTCTGAAATTTGTAGAATTTCTTTTTCACTTGCAAGTTGTGGGTTACGATGTGTAAATACAGGTGGAAAAGTTTGATCTAATGAATTTTAATTCCAGGCTATAAAGCAGCAAAAGGTGAAAAATTTTGGTCGTTTGGAGAAAGTTTATGACCACAGTATTTTAGGAACCGGCTGGCTGGGCCTTACGTTAAACTGAAGCTCGCAGAAATTTTCAATTTGTTCAGGGTGCTGGTAACAACTCGCCTACTCTTTATTGTCCACCAACTGGGATCTTTATTGTCCACTAACTAATGCTAACAGGTGGGACACATCTTAATAACCATCCAAAGGACAGTTCATTACCTCTACACCGAAGGTGTATGGACGTCATGTTTTTCACCCTTGTGTGTCTGTCGGTGTGTGCCCCTTGTGTGTTTGAGCCTGGTGTTGGCTTAGCGGTTAGGGTGCCGGCTTGGGATCCTAGGTTTGAATCCCGGTCGATAGCTGAATTAACGCCAGGGGGGTTGACTCAGCCTGTCATCCTTCCGAGGTCGGCAAATTGAGCACCAGCTTGCTGGGATGAATGATCAGGGTGTGTACCCAGATTTAGAATAGGTACACCGTATCCCTGCGCATCGTAAGATCGTGACCAAGGGTTGGCATCAGGAAGGGCATCCGGCCATAAAAACATTGCCTCAAACAGGGAACCATGATTGTCATGGGGCCCACAAGGCTAACCCCCGCTCTAGCGAGGAGAAAATGGCCTTAAAACGATCATTCATTCATATTTCATTGTGTCTGTCGGTGAGCAGGATATCTCAAAAAGTTATGGACAAATTCGGACGACACTTGCTCTCAGTGGGATACAAAAGGTAAGCTTTTCAGCCTGGCAGAGTTTTATGTTTTTATCCTTTACCGAGTGCTTTTCTTGTTTTGCCATGCAACTTCCTGTCCACGAATCACCAGGATGGCAGTTCACAGTCGGGTCATAAATTTAACCCAGACGAGACAGCTAAAATGCAAGTCCACGACCTCTGATCCATCCTGTTAACAGAAACTGATCTACTCGATCATTATTAATGTGTATTATTTGGCAGCTTGAACATGGTCTTGTGAGTGAAAAGGTATATAGAGAGGGCTTTCCATGTTTTTCCAAACATTCATACTTTAGGGAAATGCTCAGGTGGAGGGCAGTGCTGGTGTCAGAAGAATGACAAATAAAAATATCCATTACTACAACTTACAGATATCATTACAATAAAAATGATATAATTGTCATCAAGCATCTCTGAGGATAGCCTGGTGTTGGCTTTGCAGTTAGGGTGCCGGCTTGGGATCCTAGGATCCTGGGTTCAAATCCCGGTTGATCACTGAATTAACACCAGGGAGGTTGACTCAGCCTGTCATCCTTCTGAGGTCGGCAAATCGAGTACCAGCTCACTGGTAATTCCCTGTGTCGCAAGAGGCGACTAACAGGGTTGGCAGCAGGAAGGGCATCTGACCATAAAAAACATTGCTTCAAAAAGGGGACCACGGTGCCCAAAAAAGGCCAACCCGTGCTCTGTGGGGAAAAATGGCCTCTAAAAGTGGTTCTTCAAGTATCTCTGAGAATAAGTTGTACGACTGACTCAAACTATTCACCATTATACCTTTAAAAGGCACAGCAACAAAATTAAAATACACTGTGCATACACATGTCCCATCATGCTCCACTATTTCCAACAAGAAACATGAATCTTATAACACTCACTCAAATATTTATAACGAATTATTATGCTTTACGTTTCTACATAGTAGATGAGCAAAACAATAATAAAAATGGCAAAACAAAAAGGAGTTATCAAGCAAGTTGATCAGAGTGATCAAGAAACCTTTCAATAACAACCTGGGAAAAAATGTAATGAAAAAAAAAAAGAATAAAAAAAAAAACAACAACCAATGGGAAAACAATCTAATATTAAGTTCAGGACCACTTTTAAGCCCAGATAACTTTATTCTACCGACAGTGGACACAAATCAAGGATGTGCAAAAAAATAAAAAACACAATTCATAACAATACCAAGAAAATAAAATACATGTAATTCAATTAACCAATTAGGTACCTGTTATTGTTGGAAGCGCATAAGATCCATGTAATTGTTGTTTTTTTGCTCAGAAACATTTAATTCAGAAGCACTACACATTTGAAAACTATTTTTTTCCTGCTGTACGCATTCGCCCGTGGCTGCTAAATATGTTCTATGACATGACATGAGGGTTGATCATCCATTCAAACTATTACTTTGTTTTTAGAAAGAAAAAAATATATACGTATATATATGTGTGTATATATATATATATATATATATATATATATACACACACACACACACACACACACACACACACACACACACACACACACACACACACACACACACACACACACACACACACACACATACCCTTCAAAAAGTATTCACATCCCTCAAGTTTTTTCACATTTTGTTGTGTTACAACCTGAATTTTAAATGGATTAATTTAGATTTTTTTTGGTCATTGATCTCCACCTAATACCCCAAAATGTAAAATATAAAAAAAAAATTGAATTTATTTTTACAAAATAATTAAAGATGAAGAGCTGAAATGTCTTGAGTCAATAAGTATTCAACCCCTTTGCTATGACACTCCAAATTGAACTCAGGTGCATCCAATTTCCTTTGATCATCCTTGGGATGTCTCTACAACTTGATTGGAATGCAACTGTGGCCAATTCAATTGATTAGACATGATTTAGAAAGTAACACACCTTTCTATACAAGGTACCACAGTTGACAGTGCATGTCAGAGGAGCAACTCTACCATGACGTCCAAGGAACTATATGTATAATTGCAAGATAGATTGTGAGGAGGCATAGATTTGGCGAAGGGGATAAAACAATTTCTAGGCTGTTGAAAGTTCCAAAGAGCACAATGAGCTCCATCTTTATGAAATGGAAGGAATATGGAAATATCCAGACTCTTCCTCGAGCTGGCCATCTGACCAAACTGAGCAACCGGGCAGGAAGGACCTTGGACAAGGAGGTGCCCAATAACCTAATGACCACTCTGTCAGAACTAGAGTTCCTTGGCTGAGATGGGAGAACCTACCAGGACAACAGTCTCTGCAGCACTTCACAAATCACGGTTTTATGGGAGAGTGGCCACACGGAAGCCACCCCAGCGAAAAACGCACATGACAGCATGCCTGGAGTTGCAAAAAGGCACGTGAAAGACTCTGAGAGCATGAGGCAAGAGATTCTACAGTCCAAGGAGATGAAAATGGAACTCTTTAGCCTGAATGCAAAGTGCCATGTCTGGCAGAAACCGAGCAAAGCTCATCACCCATCTAACACCATCACTACCGTGAAGTATGGTGGTGGCAGCATCATGCTATGGTGATGCTTTTCAGCAGCAAGGACTGGAAGACATGTACTGATAGAGGGAATAATGAATGGAGCCAAATACAGGCAAATCCTTCAGGAGAACCTGCTTCAGAGTGCAAAAGACCTCAGACTGCAGCAAAGATTTACATTCCAACAGGACAATGACCACAAACATAGAGCCAAAGCAACAATGGAATGGTTTCGGAACAATAACATGAAAGTCCTTGAATGGCCCAGGCAAATCCCAGACTTGAATCCCATTTAGCATCTGTGGAAAGACTTGAAGATTGCTGTTCACCGACGGTCCCCATCCAACTTGACAGAGCTTGTGCAAATCTGCAAGGAAGAATAGGAGAAACTTCCCAAATCCAGATGGGCAAAGCTGATATAGCCATACCCCACAAGCCTCAAAACTGTAATCACCACCAAAGGCACTTCTATGGAGTATAATCAGGGGGTTCAATCAGGGAATCAGGGGGTTAAATACTTATGTAAATTAGATATTTCTGTATTTCATCTTTCATTATTTTGTAAAAATTTCTAAAATCAAAATTCCACTTTGACATTACGGGGTATTATGTGTAGATAAGTGACAAAAAAAACTATCAATTTAATCAATTTTAAATTCAGGCTGTAATATAACAAAATGTGAAAACGTCAAGGGGTGTGAATACTTTCTGAAGGCACTGTATATACATATATACATATAAGCACCCTGTTATTTTGGGGTTTTTTGTATGATAGTTGTGTTTTTTTTTTTTTCCTTTTCTCAAGTTCTTAACAATATACGAGTGCCGTTTCTTTATAATCATGATAGGAATAAAATGCAACACGACACAAAATCATACCTTGTGAGAAAAGCATCAGAGTAAGAAGCATGACTCCTTGCATGGTTCTTGGGAGAACTCTTTCCTCCACCATCTCGAGACGAGAGATTTTCTCCACTTTTTTGGCTTTCCTTATTGTAACACCGAATGAAAGCACCGGAGTAATGAACACGACTCATACAGAGATGTAGCAGTAAGTGTTTTCCAACGATAAAATGAGAAGTGCACAACCCATAATCATAGTTCTGCTTTTCCTTTACGTTCAATATCTCACTTATCTGTATCGCCAGCTTCACTCTGTAAAACCACAGCTTCCACTGCGTTGATTTGTCCAAGATGAAAATAGCATTTCCCATTCACCACATTGAATTTTTATTTTTCTGCATGGTTACAAAGTCCATAATCATTAAAATATATATATATATATCCAACAGAATGAAAGGTTGGTTCTTGTTTAAAAAAATATTGATATGTTCAAATAAAGAAAAGCGTTCTTCACCAAGAAAGTTATTGAAGATAATCCTGTTTCCATTAAGTTATTGAAGAAGGTGCTCTTTCCATGAAGTCACTTTGTGTTAGTACAAAGAAGTCACTGTTGCAAGAAGTGAGGAAATGAAGTGAAAACTTAGTCATCACTGTGAATTTCATTCCATGATATATTCAACAATGATTTGTGAAACCCAAAGCTACTTTTTTATATACTATTAACTAGACTCGATAGAGTAACGGTTAGAGCATCCATTCTGAGTCTGGATCAGGTCCACGGTTCGAACCCTGGCCGAGTCATACCAAAGACTTAAAAAAATGGTACGTGCTGCTTCCTTGCTTGATGCTCGACATTTATAAAGGAGAGAGCACAGGCAAACAACCATAGATTGGCAACCGTTTCCTCTGATTGAAGTACCAAATGACCACCCCTGTGTTGAAATTCCTGGTAAAGAAACTCATTTATACTACGGCTGTAGAACTTGGGCAGGCCCCTTCAAGTGGCCGTGACCACGTGACTTCACCTGTTGAATAGAGTTCATCGCTCAGTCATAGTTGTTATGGTGATTGTTAACTGCCATCTTAAATCTTTGGGTTGCGAGTGGGTGTGGTTGAAATATCTCCACTGGTTGGTAGTTCCAGACTGGAATAACCACTGTTATAAATGTCCTGTTGTGAGCAACTGTATGGGATGTCAGAACCTCAAAACTTTTGGTGTGTGTGCTGCCATGACCAGTTTTGTCCTGCGTAGAAAGATCTGTAGCCGAGATTGCAGTATCACGAGGAGTACAAGATGGCTGTGGAATACAGCCAAACTTTGTATACAACAACAAACAACATGCATTTTAAAGGCCATTTTCCCTACTAGAGCGGGGGTTAGCCTTGCGGTCCCCATGACAATCTTCTCCATTTTGCCCTATTTTCTGCATCTCTCCTTGTTAACCCCCTTGCCCGCATTTCTTCTTCCACCATCTTTAGCCAAGTCTTTCTCGGTCTTCCCCGTCCTCTACTTCCTTCTACATTCATTTCCATCACTCTTCTCAACCAGTCACTTTCATCCTTCCTCAACACATGACCAAACCATCTCAACCTATTCCTCTTCACAGCATCCATCACAGGCTCTATTCCCATCATCTTTTGCAATTCATCATTTGTCTTCCTCTCTCTCAACGATACTCCGCACATCCGTCGAACCATTCGCATTTCCACCCTTTCCAACCTTCGTTGCTGCTCTACGTTCATTACCCATGTCTCACTCCCATAAATCATAACACTTCTCACACATGCAGCAAACACCTTTCCCTTCAGCTTCAACGACAATCCCCTCATCATCAGCACGCCACTCAGTTCCCGAAACTTCTTCCATGCACATCTCACTCTAGCAACTGTTGCCGAGTCTGATCCACCTTCTCCATTCAGCATGTCTCCGAGGTAGCAAAATGTTTTCACACCTTCCAGCTTCACGCCATCTCCAAGATCCAACTCAACATTTCCTCCATCTGGAGCTCCCTCTGTGCACACCTTACATTTGAATGTAGCTGCCACACTGGTTAATGACCCTCTCAGACCACTACATTTTTGATGAACCCACTCAGCGCACATTGTACATTGAATGGAGTTCACTCCGACACCCTTCCTACACACAGCACAGGGCCACTTCCCAGTTCTTTCCACCTCACCACATGCTTTACCACTTGTCATCACCTTCGTCTTTCCGATATTCACCTTCAGACCTTTTGTCTCCATACATTCCTTCCACTTGTTCATCTTTTCCTTCAGTCCATCCATACTTTCCGCAATCAACACCAGATCATCTGCATACAACTCCCACGGTAAACCCTCCTTTATGTTCTGAGCCAGCACCTCCATCACAGCTACAAATAGTAGTGGACTTAGTACCGACCCCTGATGCACTCCCTTCACCTCAAACTCACCACTGTTCCCGTCCTTCGTCCTTACAGCTGTGCGCGCTCTTTTGTACATTGCCATCACTACTCTGATGAACCATTCCTCCACTCCTAACTTCCTCAATGCCCATGTCAATACTTTGCGTGGAACCCTATCGAATGCTTTCTCCAGATCAAGAAACCCAAGAAACAACTTCTTTCTCTTCTCCATGTACTTCTCCTGCAACTGCCTCACAATGAAAAGCGCGTCTGTCGTTCCTCTTCCTGGCATAAATCCAAACTGCATTTCGTCGATCTTCACTTTCTTCCTTATCCTCCTCTCCAACACCCTTTCCAATACCTTCATTCCGTGCTCCAATAACTTTATCGCTCGGTATGAGCAACACTCCAGAGGGTCACCTTTCCCCTTGTATAGAGGGACGAGGGTACTCAGTTCCCAATCCACTGGAATGCGGCCTTCTTTCACCACCAGATTACAGATCTCTGTCATTCTCTTCACACCCCAACTTCCTGCTGCCTTCAACATATCTCCCACAACTCCCGTCAGCCCTCCCGCTTTTCTGCCCTTCATTGCTTTTATCGCTTCCTCAACTTCCTTCTCAGTTATCTTCTCTGCCGGTCCTAAAACTGGGTTACTCTCTATGTTGCCATCCCATTCATTCTCTGTATTCAACAGCATTTCCATATATCTTTTCCATCTTCCTTTAATTCCATCTGGGCCGACAACGATTTGTCCCACTTCATCCTTCAAGCAACTCACCCCCATCACATCACACCTCTCTTTCGCTATCTGTTTTGCAATCCTGAATACTGCTTTCTGACCCTCTTCCGAATCCAAGCGTTCTCCGAACATTTTCCTACATGCCTCCTGCGCCTTTGCTACCTCTTTCTTTGCAGCCTTCCTGGCTGCCTTATAACTTTCATGCTCTGCTGTTTCTGCTCCCGTACCCTTCGCCTTCTGCCACGCCTTGAACTTCTTCCTCTTCTCGTCAATCCTCTTTCCAACTTCATCATCCCACCACCATGTTTCCAAGTGCCTCGGTGGTCCTTTTGTCCATCCACATACCTCACCAACGGCTCCCAACAGACTAGCTTTCATTGACATCCAACCACTTACAAGCTCAACCACATCATCCTCGACCCTACTCAGCCTCTCTTTTAATGCCTCCCTTACTGTCACCTCTTTCAACCTCCACACCTTCATTCTCGGTTGGTACTTCACCCGCCGAGCTCTCCTTGCACCTTTCACCCTTGTCGCAGACAACCAAGTGGTGCTGTGAAACAGCCTCCTCCCCCGGGATCACCTTTGTGTCCCGAAGGTGCCCCCTATCTCGCCTATGCACCATTAGGTAGTCAACGGTTGTCGCCGACCCACCTGACGTGTATGTAGCAAGCTTATTATCCTCTTTCTGGAACTGAGTATTACAAATCAACAAATCAGCTCCATCAGCAAACTCCAAAATCCTTTCACCTTCTCCATTTCTCATACCATATCCGTAACCCCCATGAACTCCGTCAAAACCATCCATACTCCTTCCCACATGTCCATTTAGGTCTCCTCCTACCACAACAACTTCCTCATCTTTCACGTTTTCCATCAGCTTCTCTATCGCACACCAGAACTTGTCCTTCTCTTCATCGCTTCGACCAACCTGCGGAGCATATCAGCCAAACTTTGTATGCAGAACTTAAAAAAGAGAAGGAAGATGTTGACATGAGCAGAGTAAAAAAAGGAAAGATCTCGCCCTCCACATCTGTTATTGGCATTGAGGTTGGAGAACAGACCGGAAAAATAGTCTACCAGAGCACAAGTACCAAACTTTTGATTAACCTGCATTAATCCCTTCCCTCATATCACATCAAACAATATTGCCCACCTATTTGTCTTCCCATCCTCGATCCCTTGGTATTTCAAGACTGCAACCCATTGCTCCAAATACAGCGTTACATTTATGGGGGGATTAGAGATTACCTTAGAAGAGATAGAACTGTATGGAGTAGCATGGTCCGTGTCCAAGTAGGAAGCCAATCTTGATGTAAGGAAGTAGAGATCTGTCAGCTTAAGGATTGTCTGTTTGATTGTGTACCATACAATAGATGGTGCTTATAATAGATAGCAACGGATTAGGTTAAGGAATCATGTGTAAAACCTCTTGTAACCATCCTCCAGGTGCACTGGGTCACATCTCTGTAGAGCAGAGAAGAACGAGGTAGAAAGTAATGGGACTCTGCCAGGCAATGAGAAAGTGGGAGGTGGGGGGGAGCGGAGCTATGATCATCTCCTGGAGGGGGTGGAGCCCAATGCCTTGAGGGTCAGAGAGTTATCAAGGAAGGAGCTGAAAATGATGCAAGAGGATTGCGCGAGTTCTGAGGAGAAGGGAAGTAGCTTGGATCGAGTGGGTTTAGTGTGCGGAGGAGTTCGCTGTTTTGTGAGGAAAATTGATGGAGATCTAATGAGATTGGAGCGTGTTAAGAAGGTGGAGAGCTTTAAGGAGGTCATCCTGCCTACCTGTGTGGGCCCTGGTGCTGTTCTCATCTTCCCCCCTTGCCTCTTCATCGTCCTGGTCATCTCATCACCTCTTCATCGTCCTGCTGTCACCTCATCATCCTGCCCATCCCCTCATCACCTGCTCCGTGCTCATGCTCCCCTTCCCTTGCTGCCACCAGAGATAGATAAGTCACCCGGCTTTGTCCCTCTTCCCCGTCTGTGACTGTGACCGGAGTGAGGCACCTTCGTTTTGATAGGATATATTTTACCTCATTGTATATAGTTATTTGTTGTTACTTGAATTCCTCATTTTCCCCTCCCCCAATCCTATTGTCAAATTCCCCTGTTGAGTCAATCTTCCCTGGTTATTATTTGTTCGGGAATAAATCCGTTTGGTTTTATAAAAGCTTTAAGGTTCCTGCGATTCCCAGTTCGTGTGCGAGCATAATATCACCATTAATTGAACGGAGCCTCAGAGAGAATTAAAGCCTGTTTCAGTTAATCTTTTCAGAGGTGGTGTTAACCGGCCCGTGAACATGACAATATTCTCTCATTCACATCGATGACCTATGGGCTGGTAGGATAGCCAAGATGTATGCACACTCACATCCGAGCAGTCAACTCTGGGTTTGAATCTCGACCCAGCTATAAACTGTCCCTGGTGTTTCACATGCAGGGTGAGGCATCAATATGTGCGTCGTCCATCAGATGGTTGTTAAAATGGGTGGCCCATCTGTCGTGATTAGTAGGTGGATGCTAAACATCCCACGTTGTCCTTTTTGAAGAGTAGGCAAGCTATTGCCAGCACTTTGGGAAAATACCAAATTCCTGATGTAAATTACAGATGGCACTGCCATCAGTCACATTGCCATGCCCTTGCAAGAAGTGATGTGCACCCACAGCCACATCCTGCACATGAATGAAGGAATCCGTGAACCTCTCTACTCACGAATCCCTAGCTGTCACTCTTGTTTCCCCAAGATATACCCCTTATATTTTCTCAGCCCCTTCTTTACCTATCCGTTGCCGAACTACTACAGCTGAAGAGTGTCTGTGCTTTTTCAATCCATTCCCCTCAGATTACTGTTGTTTTGAGTCTTTCACCCTCTTTAGACAGGTCCACCACCAGCCTTAACACTTGCTCAATAAATAAAAGAAGTAGAACCAAGCACAGAGAGGTACTGGGCATCCAACCCATAAACACCTCACTATAGTTTTCCAGATTGTTACAGTTCCCAACGAGAACGCCACTCAGTAGAGCGCATACTCCCGCCGTGGGTGGCCGCTGCTTAGCCCTATCTTCCAATGGTAGAAAATCCTTCAAAAAATTCCTGGATCTGGAATAATATCCTGAGCTTCACTAAAAACTAATCAATTCTTCCTTATCACAAGGGCAAACATCCCACCAACTTTCATCCAAATCCGTTCAGAACTTTTCCAGATATCTTGTTGACAAACACACGAACACACACACACACACACACACGAATGCATTACTGCCTGGCGGGAGTAAACATACGTACACACACACACATGGACGGACACGATCGAATGCATTACTCCCTAGCGGGAGTAATTATTTGTTTCCTAGATGCCATAGGGGGATGGTGGGTGTGTGAGGGCTAGGGTTGCCTCTTCATCGAGTAACAAAATATTGCACGTAACAATATCCCTTGGGGAGTGGGGATTTTTTTTTATGGTAATCACCCCAAACAAGGCATAAGCCACTCTATGTAAGGGGTAATGGAAGGTTCGAAAAAGATGAGGACAAAGCAAAACAATATAAAACAAATAAATGAATAATAATGACAAGAAAACATCCAAAACCCACCAGGGAATAGCAGAAGTCAGGTAAAATGTGATTAAACCTCAAAGATGTAGCAAGTAGAAGTTGACATTCCTCTTGAAGCTGAGTAGATCATAGGATAATGGGAAGCACATTGCAGGTAGTGAATTCCAGAGGGAGACAGCACGAGGGATAAAACTATCTGCATAGCCTTTCATTCTGCATCTTGGGTCAGCTATAGCGTATGGGTGTGCAGAGATGGCAAACCGAGTCCGGCGTCCAAACACTCGCACGGGAGGTACCAAGTTAGAAAGTCCAACAGAACATTTTCCATAAAAATATCTGCAGAACAAACCAAGAGTGGCAACTGACCTACGGTGGGAGAGCAATTGAAGAGTTGAACCCATCTCTGAACCAACCAGGTTGACTATGTCTTTCTGGAGCCTATCAAGTGAAGATAAGTGGCAGGCTTGTACTCCAGCCCAAATGTGGCAACAGTACTCCATAAGGAGACGTATAGTTGTCTTATACAGGTACAAAATAGCCTCACGAGGTAAATACCTCTGCACTCAATAAAGACAACCAACTCATTTGGAAGCACTTTTAGCAATACCAGAAATGTACTTATCCCAACGGAGGTTACAGGAGTTGTCCAGACCAAGAAGCCAAAGCTCAGATGATTCTGTTAAGGTTGAAGACCCCATGTGCACAGAAGGGAAAGACCTGCTTCCTAGAGCGGAGATATCGCCAACAATTTAGTTTGCTTTGCATTGAAGGTTACTAGCCAGTCATGCCCCAACTTCAATACATTCTCGAAATCATTGTCAGGAGAAACACCAACCTCATGACGAGTGGCGTTGAGTGAATCAGCATATGTACCGTAAAGTGACGAGTCATCAGCATACATGGCTAATTGAGGCATTATCAGGGAGATTATTGATATAAACAAGCAACAGAGTGCGACCAACGACAGCCCTGTGGGACACCACAATCGATGGAACAATTAGGAGAAGATTGACCTTCAAGTCCCACGTCTTCATCTTGTGATTTGTAAGGAAAGCCAAAAATAATGAATGAATGCATCACTCCAGATACACAATATGACTGAAGCCTGTGGAGCCTGTAGATGCCTCAGCATAATCACGAGCAAAGATCTCAATACGGGTGTCTTGAACTTTTTTCTCCTCACAATACAGCGCTTGCACACCGTAAGCGTAAGGACGTTTCGAACTCCTATTGACACCGTATAAACTATTACGGTGCAAACAAAATACAAATAGTTAGAACAACGTCACATTATCTGATATATTGAAGGAGCCGGGGCTCCCACGTCGATCGGAAGAATGGACGCGACAAAAAGCTAGAATTCATCTGAGTTGCTTTAATGAAATCAAACACTCAGGCACTCTGAAAAACCGTTTATCAGTCAGCAATATATATCTATTCCGCCAGGGGGTTTGCCCAGGCCCGGCGCCAGGGGGCGTGGCCCAGCGTCCTGGCTGCGGCCTGGCAAGTTGAGCGCGGGCCTGGGCGTCCTGGACGAGCCCGGCATGGTGATCGCTCCGCGTCCTTGATAGGTGCAAGGCGATTGTGAAAACTCAGCGGCAGCCGCTACACACGTCCCCCCAGAATCGACTTGCACCGGCAGGGTCAATTTGAGGGGGGTCCTGATGACCCGGCCGAAGCGACCCCTGGCGGGTCGTGGGAGGGGGTCCGGTGAGGTGGTGGGCGGTCGAGTGGGGGGCACCGTGGACGGGGGACGGCCTCGCCGCGGCGGAAGGGCCACCCGTGGTGGGTGGTCGACGTCCACGTGCGCCGGCTTGAGGCGGTCCACAGCAATCCGGTCCGACCTGCCGCCGATGTCGATGACGAACGACTTGTCGTCCCGTCGCAGCACCCGGAAGGGCCCGTCGTACGGCGGCTGGAGTGGCCACCGATGTGCGTCGTGACGCACAAAAACATACTCCGCTGTGCGGAGTGCTGGGGGGACGTAGGACTGGGGGTCACCGTGGTGGGATGTTGGCACGGGGGCAAACCGTCGGGCGGCCTCCTGGAGGTCCGAGCGCTGGTGAGCTGCGGACCAGGGACTGGTAGCGTCGGGCACAAATTCGCCCGGGACGCGTAGCACCTGGCCATAGACAAGCTCGGCGGTGGATGCCTGGAGGTCCTCCTTGGGGGCCGTGCGAAGGCCCAAAAGGACCCACGGCAGCCGGTTGGCCCACCCGACGTCTTAAAGGCCGGCCATGAGCGCGGCCTTCATGGAGCGGTGGAATCGCTCGCACAACCCGTTTGCTTGGGGGTGGTAGGCCGTAGTACGGTGGAGCTTGATCCCCAGGTTGCGGGCGACCGCGCCCCACAGCTCGGAGGTGAACTGTGGACCGCGGTCTGACGAGATGTCCGCCGGTGCGCCGAAGCGGGCGACCCAGGTGGCGATGAAAGCCTGCGCCACGTCGGCGGTGGTGGTGGAGACGAGGGGAACGGCCTCCGGCCACCTGGTGGTCCTGTCCACCATGGTGAGCAGGTGTGTGAACCCCCGTGACGGGGGGAGGGGGCCCACCAGATCCACGTTGACGTGGTCGAAACGTCGTTCGGGCACGGTGAAAGGTGCCAGCGGGGCCTGGGTGTGTCGGTGGACCTTGGCCCGTTGGCAGGCCGTGCAGGCGCTGGTCCAATCGCGGACGTCCCGACGAAGGCCGTGCCAGACGAAACGCGCCGACACCAGCTTCTGGGAAGCTTTCCGGCCCGGGTGGGAAAGGCCGTGGAGGGAGGCGAAGATGCGGCGTTGCCAGGCGACGGGCACGATGGGGCGAGGCTGGCCTTGGGAGACGTCGCAGAGCAGGACAGTGTCCGCGCAGGGGATGTCGGCCAGGCGGAGGCCCGTGTCCGCCGCCCGGAGGGCTTGCACCGTGGTGTCGGTGGTTTGGTCCGCCGCCATAAGCGCAAAATCCACGCCCAGGTGGACCGCGTTCGCGCTGGCCCGGGAAAGACAGTCGGCCACGGCGTTGTTTTTGCCGGCGACGTGCCGGATGTCCGTGGTAAACTCCGACACGGCGGAGAGGTGGCGCTGTTGGCGGGCCGACCATGGCTCCGTGACCTTGGCCATGGCGTAAACCAACGGCTTGTGGTCGACGAACGCCGTGAAAGGTTGGCCCTCCAGGAGGTGGCGGAAATGGCGGACGGCCAGGTGTAGACCGAGGAGCTCCCGGTCAAACGTGCTGTATTTGAGCTCGTTCGGCCGGAGCTGCCGGCTGAAAAAAGCGAGTGGCTGCCAAACCCCGTTCACCCATTGCTCATGTACGGCGCCCACCGCGTAGTCGGAGGCATCCGTGGTGAGGGCGATGGGAGCGTTGAGCACCGGGTGAGCGAGCAGTGTTGCGTCGGCGAGGGCCCGCTTTGAGCCTTGGAAGGCCGCATCCATTGCTGCGGACCAGGCGATGTCGTGCTTGGCCGGCATGCCCCGGAGGGCTTCGTAGAGGGGCCGCATGAGCTGAGCAGCGCGGGGCACGAAGCGGTGATAAAAATTCACCATTCCCAGGAATTCCTGCAGGGCCTTTATGGTGCGGGGACGCGGGAACGTGGTGATGGCCTCGACCTTGGTTGGCAGCGGCACGGCCCCGTTCTTGGTGATGTGATGGCCCAAAAAATCAACGGCCGTCGTGCCGAAGTGGCATTTGGCCGGGTTGACGATGAGGCCGTGCTCGCTGAGGCGCTCGAACAGTGTCCGGAGGTGGAGGAGGTGCTCGGCCCGGGACGTGCTGGCGACGAGGATGTCGTCCAGGTAAACGAAAAGGAACGGCAGGTCACGCAGCACGCCGTCCATCAAGCGCTGGAACGCCTGAGCCGCGTTCTTGAGACCAAACGGCATCCGCAAGAATTCGAATAAGCCGAACGGCGTGATGACTGCCGTTTTAGGGACGTCGGCCGCCCTGACAGGTACCTGGTGATATCCCCGTATGAGGTCAATTTTCGAAAAAATGACCCGTCCCGCCAGACGGGCGGAGAAGTCTTGGATATGCGGGATCGGGTACCTGTCGGGGGTGGTAGCGTCATTGAGACGGCGGTAGTCGCCACACGGGCGCCATCCACCCCCCGGCTTTGGCACGATGTGCAGTGGCGAGGCCCACGCGCTATCGGAGCGCCGCACGATGCCGAGGTGCTCCAACGCGTCGAATTCGGCCTTCGCTACGGCGAGCTTGGCTGGGTCGAGGCGGCGGGCCCTGGCGTAGACCGGCGGGCCCGTGGTTGGTATGTGGTGCTCGATCCCATGCCGTACTGCGACGGCCGAAAACGTCGGCCACGTGAGGGCCGGGAACTCCGTGAGCAGGCGAGCAAACTCGTTCGCCGCCGGGACGGCGCATGCCAGCTCGGTCGGCGCGGAGCTGCTCAATGTGCATACCAGGGAGCTGAAGGTTTCAGCGTTGATTAAACGACGCCGTTGGACGTCCACCAGCAGTCCGTGTGCGCAGAGGAAGTCGGCGCCTAGCAGAGCCACGGGCACGTTGGCGGTTACAAACGTCCAAGCAAAGCATTGGCCGCCGAAGCAGAGGGTGACGTTGCGCGGGCCGAAGGTGCGGATAGTCGATCCGTTGGCCGCAACTAAGGAGGGGCCGCAAACCGCGGATTGCCTGTCCTGGTCAGAGGCGGGTATGACGCTCAGTTGGGCGCCGGTGTCGCACAGGAAGCGCCGTCCGGACGCTTTATCCGTGATGAACAGTAAGTTGCCCGTGTGGCCGGCGCTCATGGCTGGTAATGAACGCCGGCCCGGCCGTTTCCCGGCCTGCCGAAGGTGCACGGGGGTCGGCATGTCCGGGCCTTCTGTCCGAACCTGGCATGATAGTAACACCACGCTTGGTCAGGTGGAGGCCTCGGTCGTCGTGCCGGAGGTGGTCGGCTCGGTAGAGCGGCCGCCAATGGCGTCGGCAGTTCGGCCGTCGACCGTGCCGGGTGCTCGGGCGCCCTGGGTGTTGCGTCGGACGGCGGTGGGTCCCATGTCGCCGCTACGATGCGCTGTCCTGCGGCGGAGATCTTGTCGGCTTCTCTGGCAAGGGCCCGGGGATCTGTGATCGTCGTGCTTGCCAGGGCGAGGCGTACCGGGTTAGGCAGCCGACGGAAGAACAGCTCCCGGAACAGGAATGCCGGAGAGTGCTCACCGAGCAGTGAAAGCATGTAGTCCATGCGCTCGGAAGGGCGCGTGTCGCCGAGCTCAGGCAGATCGAGCAGGCGCCGTGCGCGTTCCGCCGATGGGAGGGCGAAAGCATCGAGGAGCAGCTTCTTAATCGCGCCGTATTTGTCAGCGGCTGGCGGGCTTTCGAGGAGGCTCAGGGCGCGGGCCGCGGTAACCGACCCGAGCGCAGCTACCACATGGTGGAAGCGGGTGTCGTCGGCCGTGATGCCTCGCAGGGCGAACAGGGACTCCGCCTGTGCGAACCAAACCGCCGCGTGAGCCTCCCAGAAGGTAGGCAGTTTAAGGGCGACTGCCGTGTCCATGTCGATAGGTCACCAATGAAGGAGCCGGGGCTCCCACGTCGATCGGAAGAATGGACGCGACAAAAAGCTAGAATTCATCTGAGTTGCTTTAATGAAATCAAACACTCAGGCACTCTGAAAAACCGTTTATCAGTCAGCAATATATATCTATTCCGCCAGGGGGTTTGCCCAGGCCCGGCGCCAGGGGGCGTGGCCCAGCGTCCTGGCTGCGGCCTGGCAAGTTGAGCGCGGGCCTGGGCGTCCTGGACGAGCCCGGCATGGTGATCGCTCCGCGTCCTTGATAGGTGCAAGGCGATTGTGAAAACTCAGCGGCAGCCGCTACAATATACCTCATTAGTTCAACTTTCCAATTGACAGAGACACATAGGATGATACATGAACTCAAAAGCACACGGCTTGGGCCCAGAAACATGAGGGCTGAGGAGAAAACCGAAATTAAATAATACTAAAGCTTGACATTAAAACCCTTGAAACCACATAATACTTTGTTCCATAGATGCCCGCCATATTTATGCACCGAATTATAATGAAAGAATACCTTGTTGCCGCTTCATGCTGGACTCCAAAGACGAGTTGCCATGCTTAGAGTATACGACCGTCTCCATTCAAAGACGTGTGGCGAATGAATAAAAGCCGTTGGGAACTTCTTTCGAACATGGTCTAAATAATCACACACGTACATTACAAAGTATTCCAATGCATAACTCTGGGCTTGACAAACACATATTGTGGTAACAAAGTGTTCAACCTAAAGTATATCGATACAAATCAGGGGTAATATACAGCACTATTTTTTTATTACGTATGTACACAAAGTTGCGATGTTGCGATGCGGTCCTCGCAAAGAACGACGCACTGTATGACCGGAAATGCGTCAGAAATCAATCAAGATATCAGTTGATTAAATTTCACATTACCAGTTGCAGTGCAACGAAAATCAAAATATATCATATAATGAGGCTATATTTAACAACCACTAACGGAAAATATAATTATACGATGTTGTCATTTACTTTGTTACATTTACTTCTTGTTGTCTTATTTTGCCACATTATCAAAGACTGATAGATTTGGTCTCGTCCGTCTGTCCGTCCATGCGTCCACAACCATATCTCGGAGATGTATGGATCGATTTTGTTCATACTTGGTGCAAAGACAATAGTCAATACATGACTGCATACATATGCACATCATTTTGTTTCACGATGCGATCAAAGATGGCTGACAGGTGGCGGCTGTTTTAGTTGTAAAAAACACGATGTTGAACACATCCTCAACGATTTATTGGACATGCATTTCCCGATATTGTTCAAATTTGGCACACAAATAATGAATGATGGGTTGCATACGCACATCATATTTTTTCGAGATCAGATCCAAGATGGCGGCCATTGTTACTTAAAGGTATCCCCATTCATTTCTCGGACAAGCATGGACCGATTTTTGTTGAAACTTGGCACAAAGACAATACATGAGTTTATACATATGCACAAGATTTTGTTTTGTCATCCAACCAAAGATGGCCGACTCACAGCCATTAACTCCGTACAGCGAAATTACTAAAACCAAGGCAGGGGCTATGACGTTTTATGTCTTTTTCTTCTTGTTTCAATCATGATCTGTGTTGATTTGTTTACTTTTTGTCTCTAATATGTGCTTAAGTGAAGGGTGACCAAAAAAAATTCCCCAGCAACGCATCCCCCCATAATAGCCAGCGAAGCCGGTGTTGTCAATAAACGAGTACGTATTATGTTGAAAACCTGATTATGCCTTGGCTCGAGAATCCGAAGCGCAGTGGAGGCCGCCATCTTGCGGATGCGGAAGTATGCATAACAAATTTAAAACGTTCATTAGGAGTTTCTTTCACCCGTCATCGTTTGATTCACAATCCTATGCACCTCCAATGTATTAATAAAATAATTTATGACCAACATCGGCCCGCACGGGCCTGGTTATCTTCAACAAAACGCGTCACCAAACACTGGACCCAATGAGAGTCAAGCATTTGCAAAAATATTTCTAAAATGAAATCACTCAATGGTGGCCGCCATCGACCGGATGCGGAAATTTGCATAAAACAATTGCGAAAAAGTTGAATAGGAGTTTGTTTCACCCGTCATTCTTTGATTCACAATCTAATGAAACCTCTAATTAGTAATTAAAATACGTTAAGATCAACTTCGTTATCTTCAACGAAAATCGTCATCAAACACCAGAACCAATGAGATTCGAGCATTTGAAAAAATATTATTTTTAAAGCTTATTACGTGTTTCGGAGGGTGAAAACGGCGTCAAATATTCTAACATTGACGAATAATTATTTTTTTGAAATCTCGCGGCCGTATGGAATAGTTTTTCACTGCCAGAAATACGGTATAAGCGGTTTACATATTTAGTTTAGAAATACGGATAGTTTTTCACGGCCGAAAATATCCGAAGTTGAGACGGAATTCACCGAATTAATCACTGCAAGCTAACTTCTTCTGGTGGAGGAAGCCGCAGTGCCCGGAGAGTCAGAGAACCAGCGCTGGCACCTGACAGCGACTGAAGTTAGAAGACGACACACATACTGTGAAAACGTATGTTAAGCCCAGTTAAAATTTCTTAAAATAGGCCCGAAGCTAGCACATCGTATAGTTACTTCCTTAAGCTTCTTGTGACATTTATTGTATGCAGGTATTGCCATTGGGGAGGACTGTCTGCTCTTCTCTTTTACCAAGTCTTACCAGGTACGGTACCTACTACACCTACCTACTACCAACTACCTAACCTACTGATGCCATAGTGATGGGTAAAATAGTGGCAAGAGGCTTTGGCTTCGCCGGCTCATTGCGGCTTTGCAGTCGGTACTAGTAGCCGGCGAAGCCGATGTGTCAATAAACGCGTACGTATTATGTCGAAAACCTGATGATGCCTTGGCTTGAGAATTCCGAAGCGCAATGGAGGCCGCCATCTTGCGGATGCGGAAGTATGCATAACAAATTGAAAACGTTCAATAGGAGTTTCTTTCACCCGTCATTGTTTGATTCACAATCTTATGCACCTCCAATTTATTATTAAAATACTTTAAGACCAACCTTGGCCCGCACGGGCCTGGTTATCTTCAATGAAATGCGTCACCAAACACCGGACTCAATGAGAGTCGAGCATTTGAAAAAATATTTCTAAAACCAAATCACGCAATGGAGGCCGCCATCGACCGGATGCGGAAGTTTGCATAAAACAATTGCGAAAAAGTTCAATAGGAGTTTGTTTCACCCGTCGTTCTTTGATTCACAATCTAATGCACCTCTAATTTGTAATTAAAATACGTTAAGACCAACCTCGTTATCTTCAACGAAAATCGTCACCAAACACCAGAACCAATGAGATTCGAGCATTTGAAAAAATATTTTTTTAAAGCTTATTACGCGTTTCGGAGGGTGAAAACGGCGTCAAATATTCTAAAATTGACGAAGAATTATTTTTTAGAAATCTCGTGGCCGTCGGGGATAGTTTTTCACGGCCAGAAACACGGTATAAGCGTTTTACATATTTAGTTTAGAAATACGGATAGTTTTTCACAGCCGGAAATATCCGAAGTTGAGATGGAATTCACCGAATTAATCAAGAAGTAAATTTTATCAATTTTAATCTCATCCACAATGCAAGTTGTGTCATTTTAGGTCTGAATTTTCGAAATTTTGTGCGCTGACCAATCAGCGATCAGCTTAGGTGAGCCAATCAGCGTCCTCGACACAGGACATCTTACCAGGGCGTCGTCTGCGACGCCGGGAACGAGGTTGGTGCAAAACAACCGAATCACGCGTAAGCATATGCTGCTCGAAATAGTTCTCATCATATGCTCAAATTTCCTAAGCTAAATCGTCATTGCTTTGGGCACTGTGAAACGTATCAAGTCACTCGCTTACTGCACAGCAAAAAAGTACGAGCACTTGAACAACGTGTTTTTCGACTCGATTCTGCAAAACTCCATGTCACTCGGTCAAAGCCAAAACGACGAACAATGTTTCGCCTCCATTCTTCATCGCCACACCGACCTATCAGATGTGGCATGAAGGACGACGTTTATGCTTAACCACGACATAAATGTACCCAGGTCTTGGATACCCAAGCTAATTCGTGAGAAAGTGTCATGTGACTCCTGCTCATTCACCAGGTTACAATCTACAGTTTCAATTACCAGTTTAAGTCTGCACTTTAACTGCACACTGCTAAATTTCTCTAAAGCGTGTAAAGACCTTTGAGTGCTCGCACCAGAATATTTGTGTTGTTGAGGATGTTCAAGAGTACTTACAGGTCACTATCAGCATCTATCACCTTCTTTTCGCGATAAGAAACAATGTTCTCACGAAACGTAATTGGAAAGTAAACCACTCTGGGCCATTTTCGAAATTTTTCTCTTCTTTAGTGGTAGACCTGAAAAGCCGAATTAGGCTTCAGTCCCATGCTCCCATGCTCAGTAGGTTTGTGTGATTTATGATGTTATCCTGCACCTACCGGTATAAGCGGTTTACATAAAGAAAGAAAGCTCGATTTGATTAACGACAGTCACACATTGCCGTTGAATCGGTGCTATCGTCTGATCTGTCAGCACTGATCTTACTGCAAGCTAACTTCTTCTGGTGGAGGAAGCCGCAGTGCCCAGAGAGAACCAGTCCTGACAGCGACTGAAGTTAGAAGACGACACACATACTGTGAAAACGTATAATGTTAAGCCCAGTTAAAATTTCTTAAAATAGGCCCTAAGCTAGCACATCGTATAGTTACTTCCTTAAGCTTCTTGTGATTATTGTATGTAGGTATTGGGGAGGACTGTCTGCTCTTCTCTTTTACCAAGTCTTACCAGGTATGGTACCTACTACACCTACCTACTACCAACTACCTAACCTACTGATGCCATAGTGATGGGTAAAATAGTGGCAAGAGGCTTTGGCTTCGCCGGCTCATTGCGGCTTTGCAGTCGGTACTAGTAGCCGGCGAAGCCGGTGTTGTCAATAAACGAGTACGTATTATGTCGAAAACCTGATTATGCCTTGGCTTGAGAATTCCGAAGCGCATTGGAGGCCGCCATCTTGCGGATGCGGAAGTATGCATAACAAATTGAAAACGTTCAATAGGAGTTTCTTTCATCCGTCATTGTTTGATTCACCATCTTATGCACCTCCAATTTATTATTAAAATACTTTAAGACCAACCTCGGGTCGCACGGGCCTGGTTATCTTCAACGAAAAGCGTCACCAAACACCGGAACCAATGAGATTCGAGCATTTGAAAAAATATTTCTAAAACCAAATCACGCACTGGAGGCCGCCATCGACCGGATGCGGAAGTTTGCATAAAACAATTGCGAAAAAGTTCAATAGCAGTTTGTTTCACCCGTCGTTCTTTGATTCACAATCTAATGAACCTCTAATTTGTAATTAAAATACGTTAAGACCAACCTCGTTATCTTCAACGAAAATCGTCACCAAACACCAGAACCAATGAGATTCGAGCATTTGAAAAAATATTTTTTTAAAGCTTATTATGCGTTTCGGACGGTGAAAACGGCGTCAAATATTCTAAAATTGACGAAGAATTATTTTTTAGAAATCTCGTGGCCGTCGGGGATAGTTTTTCAAGGCCAGAAATATGGTATAAGCAGTTTACATATTTAGTTTAGAAATACGGATTGTTTTTCATAGCCGGAAATATCCGAAGTTGAGACGGAATTCACCGAATTAATCAAGAAGTAAATTTTATCAATTTTAATCTCATCGTTAATGCAAATTGTGTCATTTTAGGTCTGAATTTTCGAAATTTTGTGAGCTGACCAATCAGCGATCAGCTTAGGTGAGCCAATCAGCGCCCTCGACACAGGACATCTTACCAGGGCGTCGTCTGCGACGCCGGGAACGAGGTTGGTGCAAAACAACCGAATCACGCGTAAGCATATGCTGCTCGAAATAGTTCTCATCATATGGTCAAATTTCCTTAGCTAAATCGTCATTGCTTTGGGCACTGTGAAACGTATCAAGTCACTCGCTTACTGCACAGCGAAAAAGTACGAGCACTTGAACAACGTGTTTTTCGACTCGATTCTGCAAAACGCCATGTCACTCGGTCAAAGCCAAAACGAGGAACAATGTTTCGCCTCCATTCTTCATCGCCACACCGACCTATCAGATGTGGCATGAAGGACGGCGTTTATGCTTAACCACCACATAAATGTACCCAAGTCTTGGGTAGCCAAGCTAATTCGTGAGAAAGTGTCATGTGACTCCTGCTCATTCACCAGGTTACAATCTACACTGTTTCAATTACCAGTTTAAGTCTACACTTTAACTGTACACTGCTAAATTTCTCTAAAGCGTGTAAAGACCTTTGAGTTAGAGTCCCTTTATACAGAGAGTTACAACAACTGAGAATACGCCGCCATTTTGGGGCCAATTGTGCGGAACCACTGAACCGGCACATGCACAGTGCACTATGAGCTATGCGTGTATAATGCAAAGCACCACTGCACAAACACGGGGCGGGTTAGGGAGTATGGTGAATGTATGAAAATGAAAGAAAAATGGTGAAGTGGAGTCACATGGATGTCACAAAAATCACAAAAAAAATTGTGGAGATTTCTTTGGAAATCTTTCACCATTTCACCATTGATTTCTTTCACCATTGAAAAGTCACAAAAATGGTGGAGTCACACTGCACATCAATAACTCAAATTCTCACTTTCTGTGTATTGCTCTTTGACCACCCAAACCCCAGGAGTCTTGCTGCTGTTTGTGACTTCCCCTCCACTCCCACCTCGTGTCTGTCTGTCTCTGTCTCTGTCTCTGTCTCTGTCTCTGTCTCTCTCTCTCTCTCTCTCTCTCTCTCTCTCTAACAAGTTTTAACCACTCATCCCAACTCTCTCTTCTTCATATTTTGATTGTGAACATGCCAAGTGGCTAGGTATTGGTACCTCTCTCACCAGCCATGGCACTTCAGCAAATGAATGGTGAAAAATGGTGAATGGTGAAAGAAAACAAAGGAAATTCTTGTTGCCCTTTTATATAATTTGAATATTTCAACAACAAAAAATAGATTTAAAATGAAAGTAAGGAGAGATTTTCCTTTTCTCTCTTTTATTATCATGACAGGGGCAAACTGTTTAAATTTAAATTCATACATGCATTACAAAAAAGTCTTAAACATTAAACAAAATTGTAAAACAAGATACTTACAAGAACTTGACAATCTCTGAAGTTGTGGGTCAGCAGCATAGCTATGGTCTACAAGGAGAGATGTCTCATGTTGCTTGGGTGGACACATTTCTTTTGTGGGCTGGTCACGCTTTTTTGGAGACTTTCGTGACTTTGTGGTCCTTCGATGGCAAAAAATGGTAGGCACTGCAGAATACTTCAGCTTCATTTTCTGATCAGCACGTCCACATTCAAACTGATGAGGATCAAAATGTGCCTGTTTATCAAGAAAGAAGAAGAAATAGAAAGAAATATGTATCAAGATTGTCTCGGCTGCATCCCATTACAGGTTAATAATTCAATTTGTTAACCCGTTCACAACGGGAACCGGGTGCTCCCTGTGTTAAAGGAATACAATATATGGGACTGAACAGTAACTTGACCTACCTCGCAAAGCTTTGAAGACGAAGCCGGCTTCCAGCCCACACGGCTGACTTTATTCTCCCATATTTTACGTCTATTGGGATCTGAAGGGAATCTGTACATCTTGAAACCCTTGTCATGTCTATTTGTGCATCCAAATGCACAACAACCCGGCATTTTCAGTGAACTAAGGCTTCCGTAGGTATTCGAATCGATTGTACTTGCATAACACGCGAACGCGAGAAGTTAAACGAACGTGAATTTGGCCCCAAAATGGCTCCCTGAGTCACGTGACCGTATTTTTCCGGATCGTCATGTCGTAACTCACTGTATAAAGGGACTCTACTTTGAGTGCTCGCACCAGCACATATGTGTTATTGAGGATGTTCAAGAGTACTTACAGGTCACTATCAGCATCTATCACCTTCTTTTCGCGATAAGAAACAATGTTCTCACGAAACGTAATTGGAAAGTAAACCACTCTGGGCCATTTTCGAAATTTTTCTCTTCTTTAGTGGTAGACCTGAAAAGCCGAATTAGGCTTCAGTCCCATGCTCCCATGCTCAGTAGGTTTGTCTGATTTATGATGTTATCCTGCACCTACCGGTATAAGCGGTTTACATAAAGAAAGAAAGCTCGATTTGATTAACGACAGTCACACATTGCCGTTGAATCGGTGCTATCGTCTGATCTGTCAGCACTGATCTTACTGCAAGCTAACTTCTTCTGGTGGAGGAAGCCGCAGTGCCCAGAGAGAACCAGTCCTGACAGCGACTGAAGTTAGAAGACGACACACATACTGTGAAAACGTATAATGTTAAGCCCAGTTAAAATTTCTTAAAATAGGCCCTAAGCTAGCACATCGTATAGTTACTTCCTTAAGCTTCTTGTGATTATTGTATGTAGGTATTGGGGAGACTGTCTGCTCTTCTCTTTTACCAAGTCTTACCAGGTATGGTACCTACTACACCTACCTACTACCAACTACCTAACCTACTGATGCCATAGTGATGGGTAAAATAGTGGCAAGAGGCTTTGGCTTCGCCGGCTCATTGCGGCTTTGCAGTCGGTACTAGTAGCCGGCGAAGCCGGTGTTGTCAATAAACGAGTACGTATTATGTCGAAAACCTGATTATGCCTTGGCTTGAGAATTCCGAAGCGCATTGGAGGCCGCCATCTTGCGGATGCGGAAGTATGCATAACAAATTGAAAACGTTCAATAGGAGTTTCTTTCATCCGTCATTGTTTGATTCACCAGCTTATGCACCTCCAATTTATTATTAAAATACTTTAAGACCAACCTCGGGTCGCAACCTGGTTATCTTCAACGAAAAGCGTCACCAAACACCGGAACCAATGAGATTCGAGCATTTGAAAAAATATTTCTAAAACCAAATCACGCACTGGAGGCCGCCATCGACCGGATGCGGAAGTTTGCATAAAACAATTGCGAAAAAGTTCAATAGGAGTTTGTTTCACCCGTCTTTCTTTGATTCACAATCTAATGAACCTCTAATTTGTAATTAAAATACGTTAAGACCAACCTCGTTATCTTCAACGAAAATCGTCACCAAACACCAGAACCAATGAGATTCGAGCATTTGAAAAAATATTTTTTTAAAGCTTATTACGCGTTTCAGACGGTGAAAACGGCGTCAAATATTCTAAAATTGACGAAGAATTATTTTTTAGAAATCTCGTGGCCGTCGGGGATAGTTTTTCAAGGCCAGAAATATGGTATAAGCGGTTTACATATTTAGTTTAGAAATACGGATAGTTTTTCATAGCCGGAAATATCCGACGTTGAGAAGGAATTCACCGAATTAATCAAGAAGTAAATTTTATCAATTTTAATCTCATCCTTAATGCAAATTGTGTCATTTTAGGTCTGAATTTTCGAAATTTTGTGAGCTGACCAATCAGCGATCAGCTTAGGTGAGCCAATCAGCGCCCTCGACACAGGACATCTTACCAGGGCGTCGTCTGCGACGCCGGGAACGAGGTTGGTGCAAAACAACCGAATCACGCATAAGCATATGCTGCTCGAAATAGTTCTCATCATATGGTCAAATTTCCTTAGCTAAATCGTCATTGCTTTGGGCACTGTGAAACGTATCAAGTCACTCGCTTACTGCACAGCGAAAAAGTACGAGCACTTGAACAACGTGTTTTTCGACTCGATTCTGCAAAACGCCATGTCACTCGGTCAAAGCCAAAACGAGGAACAATGTTTCGCCTCCATTCTTCATCGCCACACCGACCTATCAGATGTGGCATGAAGGACGGCGTTTATGCTTAACCACGACATAAATGTACCCAAGTCTTGGGTACCCAAGCTAATTCGTGAGAAAGTGTCATGTGACTCCTGCTCATTCACCAGGTTACAATCTACACTGTTTCAATTACCAGTTTAAGTCTACACTTTAACTGTACACTGCTAAATTTCTCTAAAGCGTGTAAAGACCTTTGAGTTAGAGTCCCTTTATACAGAGAGTTACGACAACTGAGAATACGCCGCCATTTTGGGGCCAATTGTGCGGAACCACTGAACTGGCACATGCACAGTGCACTATGAGCTATGCGTGTATAATGCAAAGCACCACTGCACAAACACGGGGCGGGTTAGGGAGTACGGTGAATGTATGAAAATGAAAGAAAAATGGTGAAGTGGAGTCACATGGATGTCACAAAAATCACAAAAAAAATTGTGGAGATTTCTTTGGAAATCTTTCACCATTTCACGATTGATTTCTTTCACCATTGAAAAGTCACAAAAATGGTGGAGTCACACTGCACATCAATAACTCAAATTCTCACTTTCTGTGTACTGCTCTTTGACCACCCAAACCCCAGGAGTCTTGCTGCTGTTTGTGACTTCCCCTCCACTCCCACCTCGTGTCTGTCTGTCTCTGTCTCTCTCTCTCTCTCTCTCTCTAACAAGTTTTAACCACTCATCCCAACTCTCTCTTCTTCATATTTTGATTGTGAACATGCCAAGTGGCTAGGTATTGGTACCTCTCTCACCAGCCATGGCACTTCAGCAAATGAATGGTGAAAAATGGTGAATGGTGAAAGAAAACAAAGGAAATTCTTGTTGCCCTTTTATATAATTTGAATATTTCAACAACAAAAAATAGATTTAAAATGAAAGTAAGGAGAGATTTTCCTTTTCTCTCTTTTATTATCATGACAGGGGCAAACTGTTTAAATTTAAATTCATACATGCATTACAAAAAAGTCTTAAACATTAAACAAAATTGTAAAACAAGATACTTACAAGAACTTGACAATCTCTGAAGTTGTGGGTCAGCAGCATAGCTATGGTCTACAAGGAGAGATGTCTCATGTTGCTTGGGTGGACACATTTCTTTTGTGGGCTGGTCACGCTTTTTTGGAGACTTTCGTGACTTTGTGGTCCTTCGATGGCAAAAAATGGTAGGCACTGCAGAATACTTCTGCTTCATTTTCTGATCAGCACGTCCACATTCAAACTGATGAGGATCAAAATGTGCCTGTTTATCAAGAAAGAAGAAGAAATAGAAAGAAATATGTATCAAGATTGTCTCTGCTGCATCCCATTACAGGTTAATAATTCAATTTGTTAACCCGTTCACTACGGGAACCGGGTGCTCCCTGTGTTAAAGGAATACAATATATGGGACTGAACAGTAACTTGACCTACCTCGCAAAGCTTTGAAGACGAAGCCGGCTTCCAGCCCACACGGCTGACTTTATTCTCCCATATTTTACGTCTATTGGGATCTGAAGGGAATCTGTACATCTTGAAACCCTTGTCATGTCTATTTGTGCATCCAAATGCACAACAACCCGGCATTTTCAGTGAACTAAGGCTTCTGTAGGTAGTCGAATCGATTGTACTTGCATAACACGCAAACGCGAGAAGTTAAACGAACGTGAATTTGGCCCCAAAATGGCTCCCTGAGTCGCGTGACCGTATTTTTCCGGATCGTCATGTCGTAACTCACTGTATAAAGGGACTCTACTTTGAGTGCTCGCACCAGCACATATGTGTTATTGAGGATGTTCAAGAGTACTTACAGGTCACTATCAGCATCTATCACCTTCTTTTCGCGATAAAAAACAATGTTCTCACGAAACGTAATTGGAAAGTAAACCACTCTGGGCCATTTTCGAAATTTTTCTCTTCTTTAGTGGTAGACCCGAAAAGCCGAATTAGGCTTCAATTCCATGCTCCCATGCTCAGTAGGTTTGTCTGATTTATGATGTTGTCCTGCACCTACCGGTATAAGCGGTTTACATAAAGAAAGAAAGCTCGGTTTGATTAACGACAGTCACACATTGCCGTTGAAACGGCGCTATCGTCTGATCTGTCGGTACTGATCTTACTGCAAGCTAACTTCTTCTGGTGGAGAAAGCCGCAGTGCCCGGAGAGAACCAGTCCTGACAGCGACTGAAGTTAGAAGACTACACACATATTGTGAAAACGTATGTTAAGCCCAGTTACAATTTCTTAAAATAGGCCTTAATCTAGCACATCGTATAGTTACTTCCTTAAGCTTCTTGTGACATTTATTGTATGCAGGTATTGGGGAGGACTGTCTGCTCTTCTCTTTTACCAAGTCTTACCAGGTACGGTACCTACTACACCTACCTACTACCAACTACCTAACCTACTGATGCCATAGTGATGGGTAAAATAGTGGCAAGAGGCTTTGGCTTCGCCGGCTCATTGTAGCTTTGCAGTCGGTACTAGTAGCCGGCGAAGCTGGTGTTGTCAATAAACGCGTACGTCAGTAGTGTATATATGTTGCTTCTGGGACACTCTCATTTTCCCATTGACTTACATGATAATTTTCCTCTGAACCTTATTGCCCATTAACACCTCTATTTCTCCCACCAGAATCTTTATGAACCTTTTGTCTATAGTACCTATCCTTAATGTTGTTCATTAGACCACTCAAACACTACAAATATTTGTTTTCTCTTATAGACCTATAATCCTTCTTCTACATATCATCTGGCAGATTTTCCTGCACCAACACAAGTGCGAAAAGTGGTTTTTCAACACTAATACAAGTGTGAAAAGTGGTTTTTCCACACTAATACAAGTGCAAAAGTGGTTTCCTTCACTAACACATGTGCCAAAAGTGGTTTTTCCACACTAATACAAGTGCAAAAGTGGTTTCCTGCACCAACACAAATGCGAAAAGTGGTTTTTCAACACTAACACAAGTGCGAAAAGTGGTTTTTCAACACTATCACAAGTGCAAAAAGTGTTTTTTCCACACTAATACAAGTGCAAAAGTGGTTTCCTGCACCAACACAAGTGTGAAAAGTGGTTTTTCAACACTAACACAAGTGCGAAAAGTGGTTTTTCAACACTAACACAAGTGCGAAAAGTGGTTTTTCCACACTAATACAATTGCAAAAGTGGTTTCCTGCACCAACACAAGTGCGAAAAGTGGTTTTTCAACACTAACACAAGTGCGAAAAGTGGTTTTTCAACACTATCACAAGTGCGAAAAGTGGGTTTTCAACACTAGGCACAAGTGTGAAAAGTGGTTTCCTTCACTAACACAATTGCGAAAAGTGGTTTGTCAACACTAACACAAGTGCGAAAAGTGGTTTTTCAACACTAACACAAGTGTGAAAAGTGGTTTTTCCACACTAATACAAGTGCAAATGTGGTTTCCTGCACCAACACAAGTGCGAAAAGTGTTTTTTCAACACTAACACAAGTGCGAAAAGTGGTTTTTCAACACTATCACAAGTGCAAAAAGAGTTTTTTCCACACTAATACAAGTGCAAAAGTGGTTTCCTGCACCAACACAAGTGCAAAAGTGGTTTCCTGCACCAACACAAGTGCGAAAAGTGTTTTTTCAACACTATCACAAGTGCAAAAAGTGTTTTTTCCACACTAATACAAGTGCAAAAGTGGTTTCCTGCACCAACACACGTGCGAAAAGTGGTTTTTCAACACTAACACAAGTGCGAAAAGTGGTTTTTCAACACTAACACAAGTGCGAAAAGTGGTTTTTCAACACTATCACAAGTGCAAAAAGTGTTTTTTCCACACTAATACAAGTGCAAAAGTGGTTTCCTGCACCAACACAAGTGCGAAAAGTGATTTTTCAACACTAACACAAGTGCGAAAAGTGGTTTTTCAACACTATCACAAGTGCAAAAAGTGTTTTTTCCACACTAATACAAGTGCAAAAGTGGTTTGCTGCACCTTGGTGCGAAAAGTGTTTTTTCAACACTAACACAAGTGCGAAAAGTGGTTTTTCCACACTAATACAAGTGCAAAAGTGGTTTCCTGCACCAACACAAGTGCGAAAAGTGGTTTTTCAACACTAACACAAGTGCGAAAAGTGGTTTTTCAACACTATCACAATTGCAAAAAGTGTTTTTTCCAAACTAATACAAGTGCAAAAGTGGTTTCCTGCACCAACACAAGTGCGAAAAGTGGTTTTTCAACACTAACACAAGTGCGAAAAGTGGTTTTTCAACACTATCACAAGTGCAAAAAGTGTTTTTTCCACACTAATACAAGTGCAAAAGTGGTTTCCTGCACCAACACAAGTGCGAAAAGTGGTTTTTCAACACTAACACAAGTGCGAAAAGTGGTTTTTCAACACTATCACAAGTGCGAAAAGTGGGTTTTCAACACTAGGCACAAGTGCGAAAAGTGGTTTCCTTCACTAACACAATTGCGAAAAGTGGTTTGTCAACACTAACACAAGTGCGAAAAGTGGTTTTTCAACACTAACACAAGTGTGAAAAGTGGTTTTTCCACACTAATACAAGTGCAAAAGTGGTTTCCTGCACCAACACAAGTGCAAAAGTGGTTTCCTGCACCAACACAAGTGCGAAAAGTGTTTTTTCAACACTATCACAAGTGCAAAAAGTGTTTTTTCCACACTAATACAAGTGCAAAAGTGGTTTCCTGCACCAACACACGTGCGAAAAGTGGTTTTTCAACACTAACACAAGTGCAAAAAGTGGTTTTTCAACACTATCACAAGTGCAAAAAGTGTTTTTTCCACACTAATACAAGTGCAAAAGTGGTTTGCTGCACCTTGGTGCGAAAAGTGATTTTTCAACACTAACACAAGTGCGAAAAGTGGTTTTTCAACACTATCACAAGTGCAAAAAGTGTTTTTTCCACACTAATACAAGTGCAAAAGTGGTTTGCTGCACCTTGGTGCGAAAAGTGGTTTTTCAACACTAACACAAGTGCGAAAAGTGGTTTTTCCACACTAATACAAGTGCAAAAGTGGTTTCCTGCACCAACACAAGTGCGAAAAGTGGTTTTTCAACACTAACACAAGTCTGAAAAGTGGTTTTTCAACACTATCACAAGTGCAAAAAGTGTTTTTTCCACACTAACACATGTGCAAAAGTGGTTTCCTGCACCAACACAAGTGCGAAAAGTGGTTTTTCAACACTAACACAAGTGCGAAAAGTGGTTTATCAACACTATCACAAGTGCGAAAAGTGGATTTTCAACACTAACACAAGTGCGAAAAGTGGTTTTTCAACACTAACACAAGTGCAAAAAGTGGTTTTTCAACACTAACACAAGTGCGAAAAGTGGTTTTTCCACACTAAGTGGTTTTTCAACACTAACACAAGTGCGAAAAGTTGTTTTTCCACACTAATACAAGTGCAAAAGTGGTTTCCTGCACCAAGACAAGTGTGAAAAGTGGTTTTTCAACACTAACACAAGTGCGAAAAGTGGTTTTTCAACACTATCACAAGTGCAAAAAGTGTTTTTTCCACACTAATACAAGTGCAAAAGTGGTTTCCTGCACCAACACAAGTGCGAAAAGTGGTTTTTCAACACTAACACAAGTGCGAAAAGTCGTTTTTCAACACTAACACAAGTGCAAAAAGTGTTTTTTCCACACTAATACAAGTGCAAAAGTGGTTTCCTGCACCAACACAAGTGCGAAAAGTGGTTTTTCAGCACTAACACAAGTGCGAAAAGTGGTTTTTCAACACTAACACAAGTGCGAAAAGTGGTTTTTCCACACTAATACAAGTGCAAAAGTGGTTTCCTGCACCAACACAAGTGCAAAAAGTGGTTTTTCAACACTAACACAAGTGCGAAAAGTGGTTTTTCAACACTATCACAAGTGCTAAAAGTGTTTTTTCCACACTAATACAAGTGCAAAAGTGGTTTCCTGCACCAACACAAGTGCGAAAAGTGGTTTTTCAACACCAACACAAGTGCGAAAAGTGGTTTTTCAACACTATCACAAGTGCGAAAAGTGGGTTTTCAACACTAGCACAAGTGCGAAAAGTGGTTTCCTTCACTAACACAAGTGCGAAAAGTGGTTTGTCAACACTAACACAAGTGCGAAAAGTGGTTTTTCAACACTAACACAAGTGCGAAAAGTGGTTTTTCCACACTAATACAAGTGCAAATGTGGTTTCCTGCACCAACACAAGTGCGAAAAGTGGTTTTTCAACACTAACACAAGTGCGAAAAGTGGTTTTTCAACACTATCACAAGTGCAAAAAGTGTTTTTTCCACACAAATACAAGTGCAAAAGTGGTTTCCTGCACCAACACAAGTGCAAAAGTGGTTTCCTGCACCAACACTAGTGCGAAAAGTGTTTTTTCAACACTACCACAAGTGCAAAAAGTGTTTTTTCCACACTAATACAAGTGCAAAAGTGGTTTCCTGCACCAACACACGTGCGACAAGTGGTTTTTCAACACTAACACAAGTGCGAAAAGTGGTTTTTCAACACTAACACAAGTGCGAAAAATTGTTTTTCAACACTATCACAAGTGCAAAAAGTGTTTTTTCCACACTAATACAAGTGCAAAAGTGGTTTCCTGCACCAACACAAGTGCGAAAAGTGGTTTTTCAACACTAACACAAGTGCGAAAAGTGGTTTTTCAACACTAACACAAGTGCGAAAAGTGGTTTTTCAACACTAACACAAGTGCGAAAAGTGTTTTTTCCACACTAATACAAGTGCAAAAGTGGTTCCCTGCACCAACACAAGTGCGAAAAGTGGTTTTTCAACACTAACACAAGTGCGAAAAGTGGTTTTTCAACACTAACACAAGTGCAAAAAGTGGTTTTTCAACACTAACACAAGTGCGAAAAGTGGTTTTTCCACACTAAGTGGTTTTTCAACACTAACACAAGTGCGAAAAGTGGTTTTTCCACACTAATACAAGTGCAAAAGTGGTTTCCTGCACCAACACAAGTGTGAAAAGTGGTTTTTGAACACTAACACAAGTGCGAAAAGTGGTTTTTCAACACTATCACAAGTGCAAAAAGTATTTTTTCCACACTAATACAAGTGCAAAAGTGGTTTCCTGCACCAACACAAGGTTTTTCAACACTAACACAAGTGCAAAAAGTCGTTTTTCAACACTAACACAAGTGCGAAAAGTGGTTTTTCCACACTAATACAAGTGCAAAAGTGGTTTCCTGCACCAACACAAGTGCAAAAAGTGGTTTTTCAACACTAACACAAGTGCGAAAAGTTGTTTTTCAACACTATCACAAGTGCTAAAAGTGTTTTTTCCACACTAATACAAGTGCAAAAGTGGTTTCCTGCACCAACACAAGTGCGAAAAGTGGTTTTTCAACACTAACACAAGTGCGAAAAGTGGTTTTTCAACACTATCACAAGTGCGAAAAGTGGGTTTTCAACACTAGCACAAGTGCGAAAAGTGGTTTCCTTCACTAATACAAGTGCGAAAAGTGGTTTGTCAACACTAACACAAGTGCGAAAAGTGGTTTTTCAACACTAACACAAGTGCGAAAAGTGGTTTTTCCACACTAATACAAGTGCAAATGTGGTTTCCTGCACCAACACAAGTGCGAAAAGTGGTTTTTCAACACTAACACAAGTGCGAAAAGTGGTTTTTCAACACTATCACAAGTGCAAAAAGTGTTTTTTCCACACAAATACAAGTGCAAAAGTGGTTTCCTGCACCAACACAAGTGCAAAAGTGGTTTCCTGCACCAACACAAGTGCGAAAAGTATTTTTTCAACACTATCACAAGTGCAAAAAGTGTTTTTTCCACACTAATACAAGTGCAAAAGTGGTTTCCTGCACCAACACACGTGCGAAAAGTGGTTTTTCAACACTAACACAAGTGCGAAAAGTGGTTTTTCAACACTAACACAAGTGCGAAAAGTTGTTTTTCAACACTATCACAAGTGCAAAAAGTGGTTTTCCACACTAATACAAGTGCAAAAGTGGTTTCCTGCACCAACACAAGTGCGAAAAGTGGTTTTTCAACACTAACACAAGTGCGAAAAGTGGTTTTTCAACACTAACACAAGTGCGAAAAGTGGTTTTTCAACACTAACACAAGTGCGAAAAGTGGTTTTTCCACACTAATACAAGTGCAAAAGTGGTTTCCTGCACCAACACAAGTGCGAAAAGTGGTTTCCTTCACTAACACATGTGCAAAAGTGGTTTCCTGCACAAACACAAGTGCGAAAAGTGGATTTTCAACACTAACACAAGTGCGAAAAGTGGTTTTTCAACACTAACACAAGTGCGAAAAGTGGTTTTTCCACACGAATACAAGTGCAAAAGTGGTTTCCTGCACCAATACAAGTGCGAAAAGTGGTTTTTCAACACTAACACAAGTGCGAAAAGTGGTTTTTCAACACTATCACAAGTGCAAAAAGTGTTTTTTCCACACTAATATAAGTGCAAAAGTGGTTTCCTGCACCAACACAAGTGCGAAAAGTGATTGTTCAACACTAACACAAGTGCGAAAAGTGGTTTTTCAACACTATCACAAGTGCAAAAAGTGTTTTTTCCACACTAATACAAGTGCAAAAGTGGTTTCCTGCACGTTGGTGCGAAAAGTGGTTTTTCAACACTAACACAAGTGCGAAAAGTGGTTTTTCCACACTAATGCAAGTGCAAAAGTGGTTTCCTGCACCAACACAAGTGCGAAAAGTGGTTTTTCAACACTAACACAAGTGCGAAAAGTGGTTTTTCAACACTATCACAAGTGCAAAAAGTGTTTTTTCCACACTAACACATGTGCAAAAGTGGTTTCCTGCACCAACACAAGTGCGAAAAGTGGTTTTTCAACACTAACACAAGTGCAAAAAGTGGTTTTTCATAACTATCACAAGTGCAAAAAGTGTTTTTTCCACACTAATACAAGTGCAAAAGTGGTTTCCTGCACCAACACAAGTGCGAAAAGTGGTTTTTCAACACTAACACAAGTGCGAAAAGTGGTTTTTCAACACTAACACAAGTGTGAAAAGTGGTTTTTCAACACTAACACAAGTGCGAAAAGTGTTTTTTCCACACTAATACAAGTGCAAAAGTGGTTTCCTGCACCAACACAAGTGCAAAAAGTGGTTTTTCAACACTAACACAAGTGCGAAAAGTGGTTTTTCAACACTAACACAAGTGCGAAAAGTGGTTTCCTGCACCAACACAAGTGCGAAAAGTGGTTTTTCAACACTAACACAAGTGCGAAAAGTGTTTTTTCCACACTAATACAAGTGCAAAAGTGGTTTCCTGCACCAACACAAGTGCGAAAAGTGGTTTTTCAACACTAACACAAGTGCGAAAAGTGGTTTTTCAACACTAACACAAGTGCGAAAAGTGGTTTTTCAACACTAACACAAGTGCAAAAAGTATTTTTTCCACACTAATACAAGTGCAAAAGTGGCTTCCTGCACCAACACAAGTGTGAAAAGTGGTTTTTCAACACTAACACAAGTGCGAAAAGTGGTTTTTCCACACTAATACAAGTGCAAAAGTGGTTTCCTGCACCAACACAAGTGCGAAAAGTGGTTTTTCAACACTAACACAAGTGCGAAAAGTGGTTTTTCAACACTATCACAAGTGCAAAAAGTGTTTTTTCCACACTAATACAAGTGCAAAAGTGGTTTCCTGCACCAACACAAGTGCAAAAAGTGGTTTTTCAACACTAACACAAGTGCGAATAGTGGTTTTTCAACACTAACACAAGTGTCAAAAGTGGTTTTTCAACACTAACACAAGTGCGAAAAGTGTTTTTTCCACACTAATACAAGTGCAAAAGAGGTTTCCTGCACCAACACAGGTGCGAAAAGTGGTTTTTCAACACTAACACAAGTGCGAAAAGTGTTTTTCAACACTAACACAAGTGCGAAAAGTGGTTTTTCAACACTAACACAAGTGCGAAAAGTGGTTTCCTACACCAACACAAGTGCGAAAAGTGGTTTTTCAACACTAACACAAGTGCGAAAAGTGGTTTTTCAACACTATCACAAGTGCAAAAAGTGTTTTTTCCACACTAATACAAGTGCAAAAGTAGTTTCCTGCACCAACACAAGTGCGAAAAGTGGTTTTTCAACACTAACACAAGTGCGAAAAGTGGTTTGTCAACACTAACACAAGTGCGAAAAGTGGTTTTTCAACACTAACACAAGTGCGAAAAGTGGTTTTTCCACACTAATACAAGTGCAAATGTGGTTTCCTGCACCAACACAAGTGTGAAAAGTGGTTTTTCAACACTAACACAAGTGCGAAAAGTGGTTTTTCAACACTATCACAAGTGCGAAAAGTGGGTTTTCAACACTAGCACAAGTGCGAAAAGTGGTTTCCTTCACTAACACAAGTGCGAAAAGTGGTTTGTCAACACTAACACAAGTGCGAAAAGTGGTTTTTCAACACTAACACAAGTGCGAAAAGTGGTTTTTCCACACTAATACAAGTGCAAATGTGGTTTCCTGCACCAACACAAGTGCGAAAAGTGGTTTTTCAACACTAACACAAGTGCGAAAAGTGGTTTTTCAACACTATCACAAGTGCAAAAAGTGTTTTTTCCACACAAATACAAGTGCAAAAGTGGTTTCCTGCACCAACACAAGTGCAAAAGTGGTTTCCTGCACCAACACAAGTGCGAAAAGTGTTTTTTCAACACTATCACAAGTGCAAAAAGTGTTTTTTCCACACTAATACAAGTGCAAAAGTGGTTTCCTGCACCAACACACGTGCGAAAAGTGGTTTTTCAACACTAACACAAGTGCGAAAAGTGGTTTTTCAACACTAACACAAGTGCGAAAAGTTGTTTTTCAACACTATCACAAGTGCAAAAAGTGTTTTTCCACACTAATACAAGTGCAAAAGTGGTTTCCTGCACCAACACAGGTGCGAAACGTGGTTTTTCAACACTAACACAAGTGCGAAAAGTGGTTTTTCAACACTAACACAAGTGCGAAAAGTGGTTTTCAACACTAACACAAGTGCGAAAAGTGGTTTTTCCACACTAATACAAGTGCAAAAGTGGTTTCCTGCACCAACACAAGTGCGAAATGTGGTTTCCTTCACTAACACATGTGCAAAAGTGGTTTCCTGCACAAACACAAGTGCGAAAAGTGGGTTTTCAACACTAACACAAGTGCGAAAAGTGGTTTTTCAACACTAACACAAGTGCGAAAAGTGGTTTTTCCACACTAATACAAGTGCAAAAGTGGTTTCCTGCACCAATACAAGTGCGAAAAGTGGTTTTTCAACACTAACACAAGTGCGAAAAGTGGTTTTTCAACACTATCACAAGTGCAAAAAGTGTTTTTGTCCACACTAATATAAGTGCAAAAGTGGTTTCCTGCACCAACACAAGTGCGAAAAGTGATTGTTCAACACTAACACAAGTGCGAAAAGTGGTTTTTCAACACTATCACAAGTGCAAAAAGTGTTTTTTCCACACTAATACAAGTGCAAAAGTGGTTTCCTGCACGTTGGTGCGAAAAGTGGTTTTTCAACACTAACACAAGTGCGAAAAGTGGTTTTTCCACACTAATGCAAGTGCAAAAGTGGTTTCCTGCACCAACACAAGTGCGAAAAGTGGTTTTTCAACACTAACACAAGTGCGAAAAGTGGTTTTTCAACACTATCACAAGTGCAAAAAGTGTTTTTTCCACACTAACACATGTGCAAAAGTGGTTTGCTGCACCAACACAAGTGCGAAAAGTGGTTTTTCAACACTAACACAAGTGCGAAAAGTGGTTTTTCAACACTAACACAAGTGTGAAAAGTGGTTTTTCAACACTAACACAAGTGCGAAAAGTGTTTTTTCCACACTCATACAAGTGCAAAAGTGGTTTCCTGCACCAACACAAGTGCAAAAAGTGGTTTTTCAACACTAACACAAGTGCGAAAAGTGGTTTTTCAACACTAACGCAAGTGCGAAAAGTGGTTTCCTGCACCAACACAAGTGCGAAAAGTGGTTTTTCAACACTAACACAAGTGCGAAAAGTGGTTTTCAACACTATCACAAGGGCAAAAAGTGTTTTTTCCACACTAATACAAGTGCAAAAGTGGTTTCCTGCACCAACACAAGTGCGAAAAGTGGTTTTTCAACACTAACACAAGTGCGAAAAGTGGTTTTTCAACACTAACACAAGTGCGAAAAGTGGTTTTTCAACACTAACACAAGTGCAAAAAGTATTTTTTCCACACTAATACAAGTGCAAAAGTGGCTTCCTGCACCAACACAAGTGCGAAAAGTGGTTTTTCAACACTAACACAAGTGCGAAAAGTGGTTTTTCCACACTAATACAAGTGCAAAAGTGGTTTCCTGCACCAACACAAGTGCGAAAAGTGGTTTTTCAACACTAACACAAGTGCGAAAAGTGGTTTTTCAACACTATCACAAGTGCAAAAAGTGTTTTTTCCACACTAATACAAGTGCAAAAGTGGTTTCCTGCACCAACACAAGTGCAAAAAGTGGTTTTTCAACACTAACACAAGTGCGAATAGTGGTTTTTCAACACTAACACAAGTGTCAAAAGTGGTTTTTCAACACTAACACAAGTGCGAAAAGTGTTTTTTCCACACTAATACAAGTGCAAAAGAGGTTTCCTGCACCAACACAAGTGCGAAAAGTGGTTTTTCAACACTAACACAAGTGCGAAAAGTGTTTTTCAACACTAACACAAGTGCGAAAAGTGGTTTTTCAACACTAACACAAGTGCGAAAAGTGGTTTCCTGCACCAACACAAGTGCGAAAAGTGGTTTTTCAACACTAACACAAGTGCGAAAAGTGGTTTTTCAACACTATCACAAGTGCAAAAAGTGTTTTTTCCACACTAATACAAGTGCAAAAGTAGTTTCCTGCACCAACACAAGTGCGAAAAGTGGTTTTTCAACACTAACACAAGTGCGAAAAGTGGTTTGTCAACACTAACACAAGTGCGAAAAGTGGTTTTTCAACACTAACACAAGTGCGAAAAGTGGTTTTTCCACACTAATACAAGTGCAAATGTGGTTTCCTGCACCAACACAAGTGTGAAAAGTGGTTTTTCAACACTAACACAAGTGCGAAAAGTGGTTTTTCAACACTATCACAAGTGCGAAAAGTGGGTTTTCAACACTAGCACAAGTGCGAAAAGTGGTTTCCTTCACTAACACAAGTGCGAAAAGTGGTTTGTCAACACTAACACAAATGCGAAAAGTGGTTTTTCAACACTAACACAAGTGTGAAAAGTGGTTTTTCCACACTAATACAAGTGCAAATGTGGTTTCCTGCACCAACACAAGTGCGAAAAGTGGTTTTTCAACACTAACACAAGTGCGAAAAGTGGTTTTTCAACACTATCACAAGTGCAAAAAGTGTTTTTTCCACACAAATACAAGTGCAAAAGTGGTTTCCTGCACCAACACAAGTGCAAAAGTGGTTTCCTGCACCAACACAAGTGCGAAAAGTGTTTTTTCAACACTATCACAAGTGCAAAAAGTGTTTTTTCCACACTAATACCAGTGCAAAAGTGGTTTCCTGCACCAACACACGTGCGAAAAGTGGTTTTTCAACACTAACACAAGTGCGAAAAGTGGTTTTTCAACACTAACACAAGTGCGAAAAGTTGTTTTTCAACACTATCACAAGTGCAAAAAGTGTTTTTCCACACTAATACAAGTGCAAAAGTGGTTTCCTGCACCAACACAAGTGCGAAACGTGGTTTTTCAACACTAACACAAGTGCGAAAAGTGGTTTTTCAACACTAACACAAGTGCGAAAAGTGGTTTTTCAACACTAACACAAGTGCGAAAAGTGGTTTTTCCACACTAATACAAGTGCAAAAGTGGTTTCCTGCACCAATACAAGTGCGAAAAGTGGTTTTTCAACACTAACACAAGTGCGAAAAGTGGTTTTTCAACACTATCACAAGTGCAAAAAGTGTTTTTTCCACACTAATGTAAGTGCAAAAGTGGTTTCCTGCACCAACACAAGTGCGAAAAGTGATTGTTCAACACTAACACAAGTGCGAAAAGTGGTTTTTCAACACTATCACAAGTGCAAAAAGTGTTTTTTCCACACTAATACAAGTGCAAAAGTGGTTTCCTGCACGTTGGTGCGAAAAGTGGTTTTTCAACACTAACACAAGTGCGAAAAGTGGTTTTTCCACACTAATGCAAGTGCAAAAGTGGTTTCCTGCACCAACACAAGTGCGAAAAGTGGTTTTTCAACACTAACACAAGTGCGAAAAGTGGTTTTTCAACACTATCACAAGTGCAAAAAGTGTTTTTTCCACACTAACACATGTGCAAAAGTGGTTTCCTGCACCAACACAAGTGCAAAAAGTGGTTTTTCAACACTAACACAAGTGCGAAAAGTGGTTTTCAACACTAACACAAGTGCGAAAAGTGGTTTCCTGCACCAACACAAGTGCGAAAAGTGGTTTTTCAACACTAACACAAGTGCGAAAAGTGGTTTTCAACACTATCACAAGGGCAAAAAGTGTTTTTTCCACACTAATACAAGTGCAAAAGTGGTTTCCTGCACCAACACAAGTGCGAAAAGTGGTTTTTCAACACTAACACAAGTGCGAAAAGTGGTTTTTCAATACTAACACAAGTGCGAAAAGTGGTTTTTCCACACTAATACAAGTGCAAAAGTGGTTTCCTGCACGTTGGTGCGAAAAGTGGTTTTTCAACACTAACACAAGTGCGAAAAGTGGTTTTTCCACACTAATGCAAGTGCAAAAGTGGTTTCCTGCACCAACACAAGTGCGAAAAGTGGTTTTTCAACACTAACACAAGTGCGAAAAGTGGTTTTTCAACACTATCACAAGTGCAAAAAGTGTTTTTTCCACACTAACACATGTGCAAAAGTGGTTTCCTGCACCAACACAAGTGCGAAAAGTGGTTTTTCAACACTAACACAAGTGCAAAAAGTGGTTTTTCATAACTATCACAAGTGCAAAAAGTGTTTTTTCCACACTAATACAAGTGCAAAAGTGGTTTCCTGCACCAACACAAGTGCGAAAAGTGGTTTTTCAACACTAACACAAGTGCGAAAAGTGGTTTTTCAACACTAACACAAGTGTGAAAAGTGGTTTTTCAACACTAACACAAGTGCGAAAAGTGTTTTTTCCACACTAATACAAGTGCAAAAGTGGTTTCCTGCACCAACACAAGTGCAAAAAGTGGTTTTTCAACACTAACACAAGTGCGAAAAGTGGTTTTTCAACACTAACACAAGTGCGAAAAGTGGTTTCCTGCACCAACACAAGTGCGAAAAGTGGTTTTTCAACACTAACACAAGTGCGAAAAGTGGTTTTCAACACTATCACAAGGGCAAAAAGTGTTTTTTCCACACTAATACAAGTGCAAAAGTGGTTTCCTGCACCAACACAAGTGCGAAAAGTGGTTTTTCAACACTAACACAAGTGCGAAAAGTGGTTTTTCAACACTAACACAAGTGCGAAAAGTGGTTTTTCAACACTAACACAAGTGCAAAAAGTATTTTTTCCACACTAATACAAGTGCAAAAGTGGCTTCCTGCACCAACACAAGTGTGAAAAGTGGTTTTTCAACACTAACACAAGTGCGAAAAGTGGTTTTTCCACACTAATACAAGTGCAAAAGTGGTTTCCTGCACCAACACAAGTGCGAAAAGTGGTTTTTCAACACTAACACAAGTGCGAAAAGTGGTTTTTCAACACTATCACAAGTGCAAAAAGTGTTTTTTCCACACTAATACAAGTGCAAAAGTGGTTTCCTGCACCAACACAAGTGCAAAAAGTGGTTTTTCAACACTAACACAAGTGCGAATAGTGGTTTTTCAACACTAACACAAGTGTCAAAAGTGGTTTTTCAACACTAACACAAGTGCGAAAAGTGTTTTTTCCACACTAATACAAGTGCAAAAGAGGTTTCCTGCACCAACACAGGTGCGAAAAGTGGTTTTTCAACACTAACACAAGTGCGAAAAGTGTTTTTCAACACTAACACAAGTGCGAAAAGTGGTTTTTCAACACTAACACAAGTGCGAAAAGTGGTTTCCTACACCAACACAAGTGCGAAAAGTGGTTTTTCAACACTAACACAAGTGCGAAAAGTGGTTTTTCAACACTATCACAAGTGCAAAAAGTGTTTTTTCCACACTAATACAAGTGCAAAAGTAGTTTCCTGCACCAACACAAGTGCGAAAAGTGGTTTTTCAACACTAACACAAGTGCGAAAAGTGGTTTGTCAACACTAACACAAGTGCGAAAAGTGGTTTTTCAACACTAACACAAGTGCGAAAAGTGGTTTTTCCACACTAATACAAGTGCAAATGTGGTTTCCTGCACCAACACAAGTGTGAAAAGTGGTTTTTCAACACTAACACAAGTGCGAAAAGTGGTTTTTCAACACTATCACAAGTGCGAAAAGTGGGTTTTCAACACTAGCACAAGTGCGAAAAGTGGTTTCCTTCACTAACACAAGTGCGAAAAGTGGTTTGTCAACACTAACACAAGTGCGAAAAGTGGTTTTTCAACACTAACACAAGTGCGAAAAGTGGTTTTTCCACACTAATACAAGTGCAAATGTGGTTTCCTGCACCAACACAAGTGCGAAAAGTGGTTTTTCAACACTAACACAAGTGCGAAAAGTGGTTTTTCAACACTATCACAAGTGCAAAAAGTGTTTTTTCCACACAAATACAAGTGCAAAAGTGGTTTCCTGCACCAACACAAGTGCAAAAGTGGTTTCCTGCACCAACACAAGTGCGAAAAGTGTTTTTTCAACACTATCACAAGTGCAAAAAGTGTTTTTTCCACACTAATACAAGTGCAAAAGTGGTTTCCTGCACCAACACACGTGCGAAAAGTGGTTTTTCAACACTAACACAAGTGCGAAAAGTGGTTTTTCAACACTAACACAAGTGCGAAAAGTTGTTTTTCAACACTATCACAAGTGCAAAAAGTGTTTTTCCACACTAATACAAGTGCAAAAGTGGTTTCCTGCACCAACACAGGTGCGAAACGTGGTTTTTCAACACTAACACAAGTGCGAAAAGTGGTTTTTCAACACTAACACAAGTGCGAAAAGTGGTTTTCAACACTAACACAAGTGCGAAAAGTGGTTTTTCCACACTAATACAAGTGCAAAAGTGGTTTCCTGCACCAACACAAGTGCGAAATGTGGTTTCCTTCACTAACACATGTGCAAAAGTGGTTTCCTGCACAAACACAAGTGCGAAAAGTGGGTTTTCAACACTAACACAAGTGCGAAAAGTGGTTTTTCAACACTAACACAAGTGCGAAAAGTGGTTTTTCCACACTAATACAAGTGCAAAAGTGGTTTCCTGCACCAATACAAGTGCGAAAAGTGGTTTTTCAACACTAACACAAGTGCGAAAAGTGGTTTTTCAACACTATCACAAGTGCAAAAAGTGTTTTTTCCACACTAATATAAGTGCAAAAGTGGTTTCCTGCACCAACACAAGTGCGAAAAGTGATTGTTCAACACTAACACAAGTGCGAAAAGTGGTTTTTCAACACTATCACAAGTGCAAAAAGTGTTTTTTCCACACTAATACAAGTGCAAAAGTGGTTTCCTGCACGTTGGTGCGAAAAGTGGTTTTTCAACACTAACACAAGTGCGAAAAGTGGTTTTTCCACACTAATGCAAGTGCAAAAGTGGTTTCCTGCACCAACACAAGTGCGAAAAGTGGTTTTTCAACACTAACACAAGTGCGAAAAGTGGTTTTTCAACACTATCACAAGTGCAAAAAGTGTTTTTTCCACACTAACACATGTGCAAAAGTGGTTTGCTGCACCAACACAAGTGCGAAAAGTGGTTTTTCAACACTAACACAAGTGCAAAAAGTGGTTTTTTATAACTATCACAAGTGCAAAAAGTGTTTTTTCCACACTAATACAAGTGCAAAAGTGGTTTCCTGCACCAACACAAGTGCGAAAAGTGGTTTTTCAACACTAACACAAGTGCGAAAAGTGGTTTTTCAACACTAACACAAGTGTGAAAAGTGGTTTTTCAACACTAACACAAGTGCGAAAAGTGTTTTTTCCACACTCATACAAGTGCAAAAGTGGTTTCCTGCACCAACACAAGTGCAAAAAGTGGTTTTTCAACACTAACACAAGTGCGAAAAGTGGTTTTTCAACACTAACGCAAGTGCGAAAAGTGGTTTCCTGCACCAACACAAGTGCGAAAAGTGGTTTTTCAACACTAACACAAGTGCGAAAAGTGGTTTTCAACACTATCACAAGGGCAAAAAGTGTTTTTTCCACACTAATACAAGTGCAAAAGTGGTTTCCTGCACCAACACAAGTGCGAAAAGTGGTTTTTCAACACTAACACAAGTGCGAAAAGTGGTTTTTCAACACTAACACAAGTGCGAAAAGTGGTTTTTCAACACTAACACAAGTGCAAAAAGTATTTTTTCCACACTAATACAAGTGCAAAAGTGGCTTCCTGCACCAACACAAGTGCGAAAAGTGGTTTTTCAACACTAACACAAGTGCGAAAAGTGGTTTTTCCACACTAATACAAGTGCAAAAGTGGTTTCCTGCACCAACACAAGTGCGAAAAGTGGTTTTTCAACACTAACACAAGTGCGAAAAGTGGTTTTTCAACACTATCACAAGTGCAAAAAGTGTTTTTTCCACACTAATACAAGTGCAAAAGTGGTTTCCTGCACCAACACAAGTGCAAAAAGTGGTTTTTCAACACTAACACAAGTGCGAATAGTGGTTTTTCAACACTAACACAAGTGTCAAAAGTGGTTTTTCAACACTAACACAAGTGCGAAAAGTGTTTTTTCCACACTAATACAAGTGCAAAAGAGGTTTCCTGCACCAACACAAGTGCGAAAAGTGGTTTTTCAACACTAACACAAGTGCGAAAAGTGTTTTTCAACACTAACACAAGTGCGAAAAGTGGTTTTTCAACACTAACACAAGTGCGAAAAGTGGTTTCCTGCACCAACACAAGTGCGAAAAGTGGTTTTTCAACACTAACACAAGTGCGAAAAGTGGTTTTTCAACACTATCACAAGTGCAAAAAGTGTTTTTTCCACACTAATACAAGTGCAAAAGTAGTTTCCTGCACCAACACAAGTGCGAAAAGTGGTTTTTCAACACTAACACAAGTGCGAAAAGTGGTTTGTCAACACTAACACAAGTGCGAAAAGTGGTTTTTCAACACTAACACAAGTGCGAAAAGTGGTTTTTCCACACTAATACAAGTGCAAATGTGGTTTCCTGCACCAACACAAGTGTGAAAAGTGGTTTTTCAACACTAACACAAGTGCGAAAAGTGGTTTTTCAACACTATCACAAGTGCGAAAAGTGGGTTTTCAACACTAGCACAAGTGCGAAAAGTGGTTTCCTTCACTAACACAAGTGCGAAAAGTGGTTTGTCAACACTAACACAAATGCGAAAAGTGGTTTTTCAACACTAACACAAGTGTGAAAAGTGGTTTTTCCACACTAATACAAGTGCAAATGTGGTTTCCTGCACCAACACAAGTGCGAAAAGTGGTTTTTCAACACTAACACAAGTGCGAAAAGTGGTTTTTCAACACTATCACAAGTGCAAAAAGTGTTTTTTCCACACAAATACAAGTGCAAAAGTGGTTTCCTGCACCAACACAAGTGCAAAAGTGGTTTCCTGCACCAACACAAGTGCGAAAAGTGTTTTTTCAACACTATCACAAGTGCAAAAAGTGTTTTTTCCACACTAATACCAGTGCAAAAGTGGTTTCCTGCACCAACACACGTGCGAAAAGTGGTTTTTCAACACTAACACAAGTGCGAAAAGTGGTTTTTCAACACTAACACAAGTGCGAAAAGTTGTTTTTCAACACTATCACAAGTGCAAAAAGTGTTTTTCCACACTAATACAAGTGCAAAAGTGGTTTCCTGCACCAACACAAGTGCGAAACGTGGTTTTTCAACACTAACACAAGTGCGAAAAGTGGTTTTTCAACACTAACACAAGTGCGAAAAGTGGTTTTTCAACACTAACACAAGTGCGAAAAGTGGTTTTTCCACACTAATACAAGTGCAAAAGTGGTTTCCTGCACCAATACAAGTGCGAAAAGTGGTTTTTCAACACTAACACAAGTGCGAAAAGTGGTTTTTCAACACTATCACAAGTGCAAAAAGTGTTTTTTCCACACTAATGTAAGTGCAAAAGTGGTTTCCTGCACCAACACAAGTGCGAAAAGTGATTGTTCAACACTAACACAAGTGCGAAAAGTGGTTTTTCAACACTATCACAAGTGCAAAAAGTGTTTTTTCCACACTAATACAAGTGCAAAAGTGGTTTCCTGCACGTTGGTGCGAAAAGTGGTTTTTCAACACTAACACAAGTGCGAAAAGTGGTTTTTCCACACTAATGCAAGTGCAAAAGTGGTTTCCTGCACCAACACAAGTGCGAAAAGTGGTTTTTCAACACTAACACAAGTGCGAAAAGTGGTTTTTCAACACTATCACAAGTGCAAAAAGTGTTTTTTCCACACTAACACATGTGCAAAAGTGGTTTCCTGCACCAACACAAGTGCAAAAAGTGGTTTTTCAACACTAACACAAGTGCGAAAAGTGGTTTTCAACACTAACACAAGTGCGAAAAGTGGTTTCCTGCACCAACACAAGTGCGAAAAGTGGTTTTTCAACACTAACACAAGTGCGAAAAGTGGTTTTCAACACTATCACAAGGGCAAAAAGTGTTTTTTCCACACTAATACAAGTGCAAAAGTGGTTTCCTGCACCAACACAAGTGCGAAAAGTGGTTTTTCAACACTAACACAAGTGCGAAAAGTGGTTTTTCAATACTAACACAAGTGCGAAAAGTGGTTTTTCAACACTAACACACGTGCAAAAAGTATTTTTTCCACACTAATACAAGTGCAAAAGTGGCTTCCTGCACCAACACAAGTGCGAAAAGTGGTTTTTCAACACTAACACAAGTGCGGAAAGTGGTTTTTCCACACTAATACAAGTGCAAAAGTGGTTTCCTGCACCAACACAAGTGCGAAAAGTGGTTTTTCAACACTAACACAAGTGCGAAAAGTGGTTTTTCAACACTATCACAAGTGCAAAAAGTGTTTTTTCCACACAAATACAAGTGCAAAAGTGGTTTCCTGCACCAACACAAGTGCAAAAAGTGTTTTTTCAACACTAACACAAGTGCGAATAGTGGTTTTTCAAAACTAACACAAGTGTGAAAAGTGGTTTTTCAACACTAACACAAGTGCGAAAAGTGTTTTTTCCACACTAATACAAGTGCAAAAGAGGTTTCCTGCACCAACACAAGTGCGAAAAGTGGTTTTTCAACACTAACACAAGTGCGAAAAGTGTTTTTCAACACTAACACAAGTGCGAAAAGTGGTTTTTCAACACTAACACAAGTGCGAAAAGTGGTTTCCTGCACCAACACAAGTGCGAAAAGTGGTTTTTCAACACTAACACAAGTGCGAAAAGTGGTTTTTCAACACTATCACAAGTGCAAAAAGTGTTTTTTCCACACTAATACAAGTGCAAAAGTAGTTTCCTGCACCAACACAAGTGCGAAAAGTGGTTTTTCAACACTAACACAAGTGCGAAAAGTGGTTTGTCAACACTAACACAAGTGCGAAAAGTGGTTTTTCAACACTAACACAAGTGCGAAAAGTGGTTTTTCCACACTAATACAAGTGCAAATGTGGTTTCCTGCACAAACACAAGTGTGAAAAGTGGTTTTTCAACACTAACACAAGTGCGAAAAGTGGTTTTTCAACACTATCACAAGTGCGAAAAGTGGGTTTTCAACACTAGCACAAGTGCGAAAAGTGGTTTCCTTCACTAACACAAGTGCGAAAAGTGGTTTGTCAACACTAACACAAGTGCGAAAAGTGGTTTTTCAACACTAACACAAGTGCGAAAAGTGGTTTTTCCACACTAATACAAGTGCAAATGTGGTTTCCTGCACCAACACAAGTGCGAAAAGTGGTTTTTCAACACTAACACAAGTGCGAAAAGTGGTTTTTCAACACTATCACAAGTGCAAAAAGTGTTTTTTCCACACAAATACAAGTGCAAAAGTGGTTTCCTGCACCAACACAAGTGCAAAAGTGGTTTCCTGCACCAACACAAGTGCGAAAAGTGTTTTTTCAACACTATCACAAGTGCAAAAAGTGTTTTTTCCACACTAATACAAGTGCAAAAGTGGTTTCCTGCACCAACACACGTGCGAAAAGTGGTTTTTCAACACTAACACAAGTGCGAAAAGTGGTTTTTCAACACTAACACAAGTGCGAAAAGTTGTTTTTCAACACCATCACAAGTGCAAAAAGTGTTTTTCCACACTAATACAAGTGCAAAAGTGGTTTCCTGCACCAACACAAGTGCGAAACGTGGTTTTTCAACACTAACACAAGTGCGAAAAGTGGTTTTTCAACACTAACACAAGTGCGAAAAGTGGTTTTTCAACACTAACACAAGTGCGAAAAGTGGTTTTTCCACACTAATACAAGTGCAAAAGTGGTTTCCTGCACCAACAAAAGTGCGAAAAGTGGTTTCCTTCACTAACACATGTGCAAAAGTGGTTTCCTGCACCAACACAAGTGCGAAAAGTGGATTTTCAACACTAACACAAGTGCGAAAAGTGGTTTTTCAACACTAACACAAGTGCGAAAAGTGGTTTTTCCACACTAATACAAGTGGAAAAGTGGTTTCCTGCACCAATACAAGTGCGAAAAGTGGTTTTTCAACACGAACACAAGTGCGAAAAGTGGTTTTTCAACACTATCACAAGTGCAAAAAGTGTTTTTTCCACACTAATGTAAGTGCAAAAGTGGTTTCCTGCACCAACACAAGTGCGAAAAGTGATTGTTCAACACTAACACAAGTGCGAAAAGTGGTTTTTCAACACTATCACAAGTGCAAAAAGTGTTTTTTCCACACTAATACAAGTGCAAAAGTGGTTTCCTGCACGTTGGTGCGAAAAGTGGTTTTTCAACACTAACACAAGTGCGAAAAGTGGTTTTTCCACACTAATGCAAGTGCAAAAGTGGTTTCCTGCACCAACACAAGTGCGAAAAGTGGTTTTTCAACACTAACACAAGTGCGAAAAGTGGTTTTTCAACACTATCACAAGTGCAAAAAGTGTTTTTTCCACACTAACACATGTGCAAAAGTGGTTTCCTGCACCAACACAAGTGCAAAAAGTGGTTTTTCAACACTAACACAAGTGCGAAAAGTGGTTTTCAACACTAACACAAGTGCGAAAAGTGGTTTCCTGCACCAACACAAGTGCGAAAAGTGGTTTTTCAACACTAACACAAGTGCGAAAAGTGGTTTTCAACACTATCACAAGGGCAAAAAGTGTTTTTTCCACACTAATACAAGTGCAAAAGTGGTTTCCTGCACCAACACAAGTGCGAAAAGTGGTTTTTCAACACTAACACAAGTGCGAAAAGTGGTTTTTCAACACTAACACAAGTGCGAAAAGTGGTTTTTCAACACTAACACAAGTGCAAAAAGTATTTTTTCCACACTAATACAAGTGCAAAAGTGGCTTCCTGCACCAACACAAGTGCGAAAAGTGGTTTTTCAACACTAACACAAGTGCGAAAAGTGGTTTTTCCACACTAATACAAGTGCAAAAGTGGTTTCCTGCACCAACACAAGTGCGAAAAGTGGTTTTTCAACACTAACACAAGTGCGAAAAGTGGTTTTTCAACACTATCACAAGTGCAAAAAGTGTTTTTTCCACACAAATACAAGTGCAAAAGTGGTTTCCTGCACCAACACAAGTGCAAAAAGTGGTTTTTCAACACTAACACAAGTGCGAATAGTGGTTTTTCAACACTAACACAAGTGTGAAAAGTGGTTTTTCAACACTATCACAAGTGCAAAAAGTGTTTTTTCCACACTAATACAAGTGCAAAAGTGGTTTCCTGCACCAACACAAGTGCGAAAAGTGGTTTTTCAACACTAACACAAGTGTGAAAAGTGGTTTTTCAACACTATCACAAGTGCAAAAAGTGTTTTTTCCACACTAATACAAGTGCAAAAGTAGTTTCCTGCACCAACACAAGTGCGAAAAGTGGTTTTTCAACACTAACACAAGTGCGAAAAGTAGTTTGTCAACACTAACACAAGTGCGAAAAGTGGTTTTTCAACACTAACACAAGTGCGAAAAGTGGTTTTTCCACACTAATACAAGTGCAAATGTGGTTTCCTGCACCAACACAAGTGTGAAAAGTGGTTTTTCAACACTAACACAAGTGCGAAAAGAGGTTTTTCAACACTATCACAAGTGCAAAAAGTGTTTTTTCCACACTAATACAAGTGCAAAAGTGGTTTCCTGCACCAACACAAGTGCAAAAGTGGTTTCCTACACCAACACAAGTGCGAAAAGTGGTTTTTCAACACTAACACAAGTGCGAAAAGTGGTTTTTCAACACTAACACAAGTGCGAAAAGTGGTTTTTCAACACTAACACAAGTGCAAAAAGTATTTTTTCCACACTAATACAAGTGCAAAAGTGGCTTCCTGCACCAACACAAGTGCGAAAAGTGGTTTTTCAACACTAACACAAGTGCGAAAAGTGGTTTTTCCACACTAATACAAGTGCAAAAGTGGTTTCCTGCACCAACACAAGTGCGAAAAGTGGTTTTTCAACACTAACACAAGTGCGAAAAGTGGTTTTTCAACACTAACACAAGTGCGAAAAGTGGTTTCCTTCACTAACGCATGTGCAAAAAGTGGGTTTTCAACACTAACACAAGTGCGAAAAGTGGTTTCCTTCACTAACACCAGTGCGAAAAGTGGTTTTTCAACACTAACACAAGTGCGAAAAGTGGTTTTTCCACACTAATACAAGTGCAAAAGTGGTTTCCTGTACCAACACAAGTGCGAAAAGTGGTTTTTCAACACTATTCCAAGTGCAAAAAGTGTTTTTTCCACACTAATACAAGTGCAAAAGTGGTTTCCTGTACCAACACAAGTGCGAAAAGTGGTTTCCTTCACTAACACATGTGCGAAAAGTGGGTTTTCAACACTAACACAAGTGCGAAAAGTGGTTTCCTTCACCAACACCAGTGCGAAAAGTGGTTTTTCAACACTAACACAATGCGAAAAGTGGTTTTCCCACACTAATACAAGTGCAAAAGTGGTTTCCTGCACCAACACAAGTGCAAAAGTGGTTTCCTGCACCAACACAAGTGTGAAAAGTGGTTTTTCAACACTAACACAAGTGCGAAATGTGGTTTTTCAACACTATCACAAGTGCAAAAAGTGTTTTTTCCACACTAATACAAGTGCAAAAGTGGTTTCCTGCACCAACACAAGTACGAAAATTGGTTTTTCAACACTAACACAAGTGCGAAAAGTGGTTTTTCAACACTAACACAAGTGCGAAAAGTGGTTTTTCCACACTAATACAAGTGCAAAAGTGGTTTCCTGCACCAACACAAGTGCGATAAGTGGTTTTTCAACACTAACACAAGTGCGAAAAGTGGTTTCCTTCACTAACACATGTGCGAAAAGTGGATTTTCAACACTAACACAAGTGCGAAAAGTGGTTTCCTTCACCAACACCAGTGCGAAAAGTGGTTTTTCAACACTAACACAAGTGCGAAAAGTGGTTTTTCCACACTAATACAAGTGCAAAAGTGGTTTCCTGCACCAACACAAGTGCGAAAAGTGGTTTTTCAACACGAACACAAGTGTGAAAGGTGGTTTTTCAACACTATCACAAGTGCAAAAAGTGTTTTTGCCACACTAATACAAGTGCAAAAGTGGTTTCCTGTACCAACACAAGTGCGAAAAGTGGTTTCCTTCACTAACACATGTGCGAAAAGTGGGTTTTCAACACTAACACAAGTGCGAAAAGTGGTTTCCTTCACCAACACCAGTGCGAAAAGTGGTTTTTCAACACTAACACAATGCAAAAAGTGGTTTTCCCACACTAATACAAGTGCAAAAGTGGTTTCCTGCACCAACACAAGTGCGAAAGTGGTTTTTCAACACTAACATAAGTGTGAAAAGTGGTTTTTCAACACTATCACAAGTGCAAAAAGTGTTTTTTCCACACTAATAAAAGTGCAAAAGTGGTTTCCTGCACTAACACAAGTGCAAAAAGTGGTTTCTTTCACTAACACATGTGCAAAAAGTGGGTTTTCAACACTAACACAAGTGCGAAAAGTGGTTTGCTTCACCAACACCAGTGCGAAAAGTGGTTTTTCTACACTAACACAAGTGCAAAAAGTGGTTTTTCAACACTAACACAAGTGCAAAAAGTGGTTTTTCCACACTAATACAAGTGCAAAAGTGGTTTTTCAACACTAACACAAGTGCGAAAAGTGGTTTTTCAACACTAACACAAGTGCGAAAAGTGGTTTTTCCACACTAATACAAGTGCAAAAGTGGTTTCCTGCACCAACACAAGTGCGAAAAGTGGTTTTTCAACACTAACACAAGTGCGAAAAGTGGTTTTTCCACACTAATACAAGTGCAAAAGTGGTTTCCTGCACCAACACAAGTGCGATAAGTGGTTTTTCAACACTAACACAAGTGCGAAAAGTGGTTTCCTTCACCAACACCAGTGCGAAAAGTGGTTTTTCTACACTAACACAAGTGCAAAAAGTGGTTTTTCAACACCAACACAAGTGCGAAAAGTGGTTTCTTTCACTAACACATGTACAAAAAGTGGTTTTTCAACACTAACACAAGTGCGAAAAGTGGTTTTTCAACACTAACACAAGTGCGAAAAGTGGTTTTCCACACTAATACAAGTGCAAAAGTGGTTTCCTGCACCAACACAAGTGCGAAAAGTGGTTTTTCAACACTAACACAAGTGCGAAATGTGGTTTTTCAACACTATCACAAGTGCAAAAAGTGTTTTTTCCACACTAATACAAGTGCAAAAGTGGTTTCCTGCACCAACACAATTGCGAAAAGTGGTTTTTCAACACTAACACAAGTGCGAAAAGTGGTTTTTCCACACTAATACAAGTGCAAAAGTGGTTTCCTGCACCAACACAAGTGCGATAAGTGGTTTTTCAACACTAACACAAGTGCGAAAAGTGGTTTCCTTCACTAACACATGTGCGAAAAGTGGGTTTTCAACACTAACACAAGTGCGAAAAGTGGTTTCCTTCACCAACACCAGTGCGAAAAGTGGTTTTTCAACACTAACACAAGTGCGAAAAGTGGTTTTTCCACACTAATACAAGTGCAAAAGTTGTTTCCTGCACCAACACAAGTGCGAAAAGTGGTTTTTCACCACGAACACAAGTGCGAAAGGTGGTTTTTCAACACTATCACAAGTGCAAAAAGTGTTTTTTCCACACTAATACAAGTGCAAAAGTGGTTTCCTGTACCAACACAAGTGCGAAAAGTGGTTTCCTTCACTAACACGTGCGAAAAGTGGGTTTTCAACACTAACACAAGTGCGAAAAGTGGTTTCCTTCACCAACACCAGTGCGAAAAGTGGTTTTTCAACACTAACACAATGCAAAAAGTGGTTTTCCCACACTAATACAAGTGCAAAAGTGGTTTCCTGCACCAACACAAGTGCGAAAGTGGTTTTTCAACACTAACACAAGTGAGAAAAGTGGTTTTTCAACACTATCACAAGTGCAAAAAGTGTTTTTTCCACACTAATACAAGTGCAAAAGTGGTTTCCTGCACTAACACAAGTGCAAAAAGTGGTTTCTTTCACTAACACATGTGCAAAAAGTGGGTTTTCAACACTAACACAAGTGCGAAAAGTGGGTTTTCAACACTATCACAAGTGCAAAAAGTGTTTTTTCCACACTAATACAAGTGCAAAAGTGGTTTCCTGCACCAACCCAAGTGCGAAAAGTGGTTTTTCAACACTAACACAAGTGCAAAGCGTGGTTTTTCAACACTAACACAAGTGCGAAAAGTGGTTTTTCCACACTAATACAAGTGCAAAAGTGGTTTCCTGCACCAACACAAGTGCGAAAAGTGGTTTTTCCACACTAATACAAGTGCAAAAGTGGTTTCCTGCACCAACACAAGTGCGAAAAGTGGTTTTTCAACACTAACACAAGTGCAAAGAGGTGGTTTTTCAACACTAACACAAGTGCGAAAAGTGTTTTTTCCACACTAATACAAGTGCAAAAGTGGTTTCCTGCACCAACACAAGTGCGAAAAGTAGTTTTTCAACACTAACACAATTGCGAAAAGTGGGTTTTCAACACTATCACAAGTGCAAAAAGTGTTTTTTCCACACTAATACAAGTGCAAAAGTGGTTTCCTGCACCAACCCAAGTGCGAAAAGTGGTTTTTCAACACTAACACAAGTGCGAAAAGTGGTTTTTCAACACTAACACAAGTGCGAAAAGTGGTTTCCTTCACTAACACATGTGCGAAAAGTGGGTTTTCAACACCAACACAAGTGCGAAAACTAGTTTTTCAACACTAACACAAGTGCGAAAAGTGGTTTTTCAAGACTAACACAAGTGCGAAAAGTGGTTTCCTTCACCAACACAAGTGCGAAAAGTGGTTTTTCAACACTAACACAAGTGGGAAAAGTGGATTTTCAACACTAACACAAGTGCGAAAAGTGGTTTTTCAAGACTAACACAAGTGCGAAAAGTGGTTTCCTTCACCAACACAAGTGCGAAAAGTGGTTTTTCAACACTAACACAAGTGCGAAAAGTAGTTTTTCAACACTATCACAAGTGCAAAAAGTGTTTTTTCCACACTAATACAAGTGCAAAAGTGGTTTCCTGCACCAACACAATTGCGAAAAGTGGTTTTTCAACACTAACACAAGTGCGAAAAGTGGTCTTTCAACACTAACACAAGTGCGAAAAGTGGTTTTTCCACACTAATACAAGTGCAAAAGTGGTTTCCTGCACCAACACAAGTGCGAAAAGTGGTTTTTCAACACTAACACAAGCGCGAAAAAAGGTTTTTCAACACTATCACAAGTGCAAAAAGTGTTTTTTCCACACTAATACAAGTGCAAAAGTGGTTTCCTGCACCAACACATGTGCGAAAAGTGGGTTTTCAACACTAACACAAGTGCGAAAAGTGGTTTCCTTCACGAACACCATTGCGAAAAGTGGTTTTTCAACACTAACACAAGTGCGAAAAGTGGTTTTTCCACACTAATACAAGTGCAAAAGTGGTTTCCTGCACCAACACAAGTGCGAAAAGTGGTTTCCTTCACTAACACATGTGCGAAAAGTGGTTTTTCTACACTAATACAAGTGCAAAAGTGGTTTCATGTACCAACACAAGTGCGAAAAGTGGTTTTTCAACACTAACACAAGTGCGAAAAGTGGTTTTTCAACACTATCACAAGTGCAAAAAGTGTTTTTTCCACACTAATACAATTGCAAAAGTGGTTTCCTGCACCAACACAAGTGCGAAAAGTGGTTTCCTTCACCAACACATGTGCGAAAAGTGGGTTTTCAACACTAACACAAGTGTGAAAAGTGGTTTCCTTCACCAACACCATTGTGAACAGTGGTTTTTCAACACTAACACAAGTGCGAAAAGTAGTTTTTCAACACTATCACAAGTGCAAAAAGTGGTTTTCCACACTAATACAAGTGCAAAAGTGGTTTCCTGCACCAACACAATTGCGAAAAGTGGTTTTTCAACACTAACACAAGTGCGAAAAGTGGTTTTTCAACACTAACACAAGTGCGAAAAGTGGTTTTTCCACACTAATACAAGTGCAAAAGTGGTTTCCTGCACCAACACAAGTGCGAAAAGTGTTTTTTCAACACTAACACAAGCGCGAAAAGTGGTTTTTCAACACTATCACTAGTGCAAAAAGTGTTTTTTCCACACTAATACAAGTGCAAAAGTGGTTTCCTGCCCCAACACAAGTGTGAAATGTGGTTTCCTTCACTAACACATGTGCAAAAAGTGGGTTTTCAACACTAACACAAGTGCGAAATGTGGTTTCCTTCACCAACACCTGTGCGAAAAGTGGTTTTTCAACACTAACACAAGTGCGAAAAGTGGTTTTTCCACACTAATACAAGTGCAAAAGTGGTTTCCTGCACCAACACAAGTGCCAAAAGTGGTTTTTCAACACTAACACAAGTGCGAAAAGTGGTTTTTCAACACTATCACAAGTGCAAAAAGTGTTTTTTCCACACTAATACAAGTGCAAAAGTGGTTTCCTGCACCAACACAAGTGCGAAAAGTGGTTTCCTTCACTAACGCATGTGCAAAAAGTGGTTTTTCAACACTAACACAAGTGCGAAAAGTGGTTTCCTTCACTAACACCAGTGCGAAAAGTGGTTTTTCAACACTAACACAAGTGCGAAAAGTGGTTTTTCCACACTAATACAAGTGCAAAAGTGGTTTCCTGCACCAACACAAGTGCGAAAAGTGGTTTTTCAACACTATCACAAGTGCAAAAAGTGTTTTTTCCACACTAATACAAGTGCAAAAGTGGTTTCCTGCACCAACACAAGTACGAAAATTGGTTTTTCAACACTATCACAAGTGCAAAAAGTGTTTTTTCCACACTAATACAAGTGCAAAAGTGGTTTCCTGCACCAACACAAGTACGAAAATTGGTTTTTCAACACTAACACAAGTGCGAAAAGTGGTTTTTCAACACTAACACAAGTGCGAAAAGTGGTTTTTCCACACTAATACAAGTGCAAAAGTGGTTTCCTGCACCAACACAAGTGCGATAAGTGGTTTTTCAACACTAACACAAGTGCGAAAAGTGGTTTCCTTCACTAACACATGTGCGAAAAGTGGATTTTCAACACTAACACAAGTGCAAAAGTGGTTTCCTGCACCAACACAAGTGCGATAAGTGGTTTTTCAACACTAACACAAGTGCGAAAAGTGGTTTCCTTCACCAACACCAGTGCGAAAAGTGGTTTTTCTACACTAACACAAGTGCAAAAAGTGGTTTTTCAACACCAACACAAGTGCGAAAAGTGGTTTCTTTCACTAACACATGTACAAAAAGTGGTTTTTCAACACTAACACAAGTGCGAAAAGTGGTTTTTCAACACTAACACAAGTGCGAAAAGTGGTTTTCCACACTAATACAAGTGCAAAAGTGGTTTCCTGCACCAACACAAGTGCGAAAAGTGGTTTTTCAACACTAACACAAGTGCGAAATGTGGTTTTTCAACACTATCACAAGTGCAAAAAGTGTTTTTTCCACACTAATACAAGTGCAAAAGTGGTTTCCTGCACCAACACAATTGCGAAAAGTGGTTTTTCAACACTAACACAAGTGCGAAAAGTGGTTTTTCCACACTAATACAAGTGCAAAAGTGGTTTCCTGCACCAACACAAGTGCGATAAGTGGTTTTTCAACACTAACACAAGTGCGAAAAGTGGTTTCCTTCACTAACACATGTGCGAAAAGTGGGTTTTCAACACTAACACAAGTGCGAAAAGTGGTTTCCTTCACCAACACCAGTGCGAAAAGTGGTTTTTCAACACTAACACAAGTGCGAAAAGTGGTTTTTCCACACTAATACAAGTGCAAAAGTTGTTTCCTGCACCAACACAAGTGCGAAAAGTGGTTTTTCACCACGAACACAAGTGCGAAAGGTGGTTTTTCAACACTATCACAAGTGCAAAAAGTGTTTTTTCCACACTAATACAAGTGCAAAAGTGGTTTCCTGTACCAACACAAGTGCGAAAAGTGGTTTCCTTCACTAACACGTGCGAAAAGTGGGTTTTCAACACTAACACAAGTGCGAAAAGTGGTTTCCTTCACCAACACCAGTGCGAAAAGTGGTTTTTCAACACTAACACAATGCAAAAAGTGGTTTTCCCACACTAATACAAGTGCAAAAGTGGTTTCCTGCACCAACACAAGTGCGAAAGTGGTTTTTCAACACTAACACAAGTGAGAAAAGTGGTTTTTCAACACTATCACAAGTGCAAAAAGTGTTTTTTCCACACTAATACAAGTGCAAAAGTGGTTTCCTGCACTAACACAAGTGCAAAAAGTGGTTTCTTTCACTAACACATGTGCAAAAAGTGGGTTTTCAACACTAACACAAGTGCGAAAAGTGGGTTTTCAACACTATCACAAGTGCAAAAAGTGTTTTTTCCACACTAATACAAGTGCAAAAGTGGTTTCCTGCACCAACCCAAGTGCGAAAAGTGGTTTTTCAACACTAACACAAGTGCAAAGCGTGGTTTTTCAACACTAACACAAGTGCGAAAAGTGGTTTTTCCACACTAATACAAGTGCAAAAGTGGTTTCCTGCACCAACACAAGTGCGAAAAGTGGTTTTTCCACACTAATACAAGTGCAAAAGTGGTTTCCTGCACCAACACAAGTGCGAAAAGTGGTTTTTCAACACTAACACAAGTGCAAAGAGGTGGTTTTTCAACACTAACACAAGTGCGAAAAGTGTTTTTTCCACACTAATACAAGTGCAAAAGTGGTTTCCTGCACCAACACAAGTGCGAAAAGTAGTTTTTCAACACTAACACAATTGCGAAAAGTGGGTTTTCAACACTATCACAAGTGCAAAAAGTGTTTTTTCCACACTAATACAAGTGCAAAAGTGGTTTCCTGCACCAACCCAAGTGCGAAAAGTGGTTTTTCAACACTAACACAAGTGCGAAAAGTGGTTTTTCAACACTAACACAAGTGCGAAAAGTGGTTTCCTTCACTAACACATGTGCGAAAAGTGGGTTTTCAACACCAACACAAGTGCGAAAACTAGTTTTTCAACACTAACACAAGTGCGAAAAGTGGTTTTTCAAGACTAACACAAGTGCGAAAAGTGGTTTCCTTCACCAACACAAGTGCGAAAAGTGGTTTTTCAACACTAACACAAGTGGGAAAAGTGGATTTTCAACACTAACACAAGTGCGAAAAGTGGTTTTTCAAGACTAACACAAGTGCGAAAAGTGGTTTCCTTCACCAACACAAGTGCGAAAAGTGGTTTTTCAACACTAACACAAGTGCGAAAAGTAGTTTTTCAACACTATCACAAGTGCAAAAAGTGTTTTTTCCACACTAATACAAGTGCAAAAGTGGTTTCCTGCACCAACACAATTGCGAAAAGTGGTTTTTCAACACTAACACAAGTGCGAAAAGTGGTCTTTCAACACTAACACAAGTGCGAAAAGTGGTTTTTCCACACTAATACAAGTGCAAAAGTGGTTTACTGCACCAACACAAGTGCGAAAAGTGGTTTTTCAACACTAACACAAGCGCGAAAAAAGGTTTTTCAACACTATCACAAGTGCAAAAAGTGTTTTTTCCACACTAATACAAGTGCAAAAGTGGTTTCCTGCACCAACACATGTGCGAAAAGTGGGTTTTCAACACTAACACAAGTGCGAAAAGTGGTTTCCTTCACGAACACCATTGCGAAAAGTGGTTTTTCAACACTAACACAAGTGCGAAAAGTGGTTTTTCCACACTAATACAAGTGCAAAAGTGGTTTCCTGCACCAACACAAGTGCGAAAAGTGGTTTCCTTCACTAACACATGTGCGAAAAGTGGTTTTTCTACACTAATACAAGTGCAAAAGTGGTTTCATGTACCAACACAAGTGCGAAAAGTGGTTTTTCAACACTAACACAAGTGCGAAAAGTGGTTTTTCAACACTATCACAAGTGCAAAAAGTGTTTTTTCCACACTAATACAAGTGCAAAAGTGGTTTCCTGCACCAACACAAGTGCGAAAAGTGGTTTCCTTCACCAACACATGTGCGAAAAGTGGGTTTTCAACACTAACACAAGTGTGAAAAGTGGTTTCCTTCACCAACACCATTGTGAACAGTGGTTTTTCAACACTAACACAAGTGCGAAAAGTAGTTTTTCAACACTATCACAAGTGCAAAAAGTGGTTTTCCACACTAATACAAGTGCAAAAGTGGTTTCCTGCACCAACACAATTGCGAAAAGTGGTTTTTCAACACTAACACAAGTGCGAAAAGTGGTTTTTCAACACTAACACAAGTGCGAAAAGTGGTTTTTCCACACTAATACAAGTGCAAAAGTGGTTTCCTGCACCAACACAAGTGCGAAAAGTGTTTTTTCAACACTAACACAAGCGCGAAAAGTCGTTTTTCAACACTATCACTAGTGCAAAAAGTGTTTTTTCCACACTAATACAAGTGCAAAAGTGGTTTCCTGCCCCAACACAAGTGTGAAATGTGGTTTCCTTCACTAACACATGTGCAAAAAGTGGGTTTTCAACACTAACACAAGTGCGAAATGTGGTTTCCTTCACCAACACCTGTGCGAAAAGTGGTTTTTCAACACTAACACAAGTGCGAAAAGTGGTTTTTCCACACTAATACAAGTGCAAAAGTGGTTTCCTGCACCAACACAAGTGCCAAAAGTGGTTTTTCAACACTAACACAAGTGCGAAAAGTGGTTTTTCAACACTATCACAAGTGCAAAAAGTGTTTTTTCCACACTAATACAAGTGCAAAAGTGGTTTCCTGCACCAACACAAGTGCGAAAAGTGGTTTCCTTCACTAACGCATGTGCAAAAAGTGGTTTTTCAACACTAACACAAGTGCGAAAAGTGGTTTCCTTCACTAACACCAGTGCGAAAAGTGGTTTTTCAACACTAACACAAGTGCGAAAAGTGGTTTTTCCACACTAATACAAGTGCAAAAGTGGTTTCCTGCACCAACACAAGTGCGAAAAGTGGTTTTTCAACACTATCACAAGTGCAAAAAGTGTTTTTTCCACACTAATACAAGTGCAAAAGTGGTTTCCTGCACCAACACAAGTACGAAAATTGGTTTTTCAACACTATCACAAGTGCAAAAAGTGTTTTTTCCACACTAATACAAGTGCAAAAGTGGTTTCCTGCACCAACACAAGTACGAAAATTGGTTTTTCAACACTAACACAAGTGCGAAAAGTGGTTTTTCAACACTAACACAAGTGCGAAAAGTGGTTTTTCCACACTAATACAAGTGCAAAAGTGGTTTCCTGCACCAACACAAGTGCGATAAGTGGTTTTTCAACACTAACACAAGTGCGAAAAGTGGTTTCCTTCACTAACACATGTGCGAAAAGTGGATTTTCAACACTAACACAAGTGCGAAAAGTGGTTTCCTTCACCAACACCAGTGCGAAAAGTGGTTTTTCAACACTAACACAAGTGCGAAAAGTGGTTTTTCCACACTAATACAAGTGCAAAAGTGGTTTCCTGCACCAACACAAGTGCGAAAAGTGGTTTTTCAACACGAACACAAGTGTGAAAGGTGGTTTTTCAACACTATCACAAGTGCAAAAAGTGTTTTTGCCACACTAATACAAGTGCAAAAGTGGTTTCCTGTACCAACACAAGTGCGAAAAGTGGTTTCCTTCACTAACACATGTGCGAAAAGTGGGTTTTCAACACTAACACAAGTGCGAAAAGTGGTTTCCTTCACCAACACCAGTGCGAAAAGTGGTTTTTCAACACTAACACAATGCAAAAAGTGGTTTTCCCACACTAATACAAGTGCAAAAGTGGTTTCCTGCACCAACACAAGTGCGAAAGTGGTTTTTCAACACTAACATAAGTGCGAAAAGTGGTTTTTCAACACTATCACAAGTGCAAAAAGTGTTTTTTCCACACTAATAAAAGTGCAAAAGTGGTTTCCTGCACTAACACAAGTGCAAAAAGTGGTTTCTTTCACTAACACATGTGCAAAAAGTGGGTTTTCAACACTAACACAAGTGCGAAAAGTGGTTTGCTTCACCAACACCAGTGCGAAAAGTGGTTTTTCTACACTAACACAAGTGCAAAAAGTGGTTTTTCAACACTAACACAAGTGCAAAAAGTGGTTTTTCCACACTAATACAAGTGCAAAAGTGGTTTTTCAACACTAACACAAGTGCGAAAAGTGGTTTTTCAACACTAACACAAGTGCGAAAAGTGGTTTTTCCACACTAATACAAGTGCAAAAGTGGTTTCCTGCACCAACACAAGTGCGAAAAGTGGTTTTTCAACACTAACACAAGTGCGAAAAGTGGTTTTTCCACACTAATACAAGTGCAAAAGTGGTTTCCTGCACCAACACAAGTGCGATAAGTGGTTTTTCAACACTAACACAAGTGCGAAAAGTGGTTTCCTTCACCAACACCAGTGCGAAAAGTGGTTTTTCTACACTAACACAAGTGCAAAAAGTGGTTTTTCAACACCAACACAAGTGCGAAAAGTGGTTTCTTTCACTAACACATGTACAAAAAGTGGTTTTTCAACACTAACACAAGTGCGAAAAGTGGTTTTTCAACACTAACACAAGTGCGAAAAGTGGTTTTCCACACTAATACAAGTGCAAAAGTGGTTTCCTGCACCAACACAAGTGCGAAAAGTGGTTTTTCAACACTAACACAAGTGCGAAATGTGGTTTTTCAACACTATCACAAGTGCAAAAAGTGTTTTTTCCACACTAATACAAGTGCAAAAGTGGTTTCCTGCACCAACACAATTGCGAAAAGTGGTTTTTCAACACTAACACAAGTGCGAAAAGTGGTTTTTCCACACTAATACAAGTGCAAAAGTGGTTTCCTGCACCAACACAAGTGCGATAAGTGGTTTTTCAACACTAACACAAGTGCGAAAAGTGGTTTCCTTCACTAACACATGTGCGAAAAGTGGGTTTTCAACACTAACACAAGTGCGAAAAGTGGTTTCCTTCACCAGCACCAGTGCGAAAAGTGGTTTTTCAACACTAACACAAGTGCGAAAAGTGGTTTTTCCACACTAATACAAGTGCAAAAGTTGTTTCCTGCACCAACACAAGTGCGAAAAGTGGTTTTTCACCACGAACACAAGTGCGAAAGGTGGTTTTTCAACACTATCACAAGTGCAAAAAGTGTTTTTTCCACACTAATACAAGTGCAAAAGTGGTTTCCTGTACCAACACAAGTGCGAAAAGTGGTTTCCTTCACTAACACGTGCGAAAAGTGGGTTTTCAACACTAACACAAGTGCGAAAAGTGGTTTCCTTCACCAACACCAGTGCGAAAAGTGGTTTTTCAACACTAACACAATGCAAAAAGTGGTTTTCCCACACTAATACAAGTGCAAAAGTGGTTTCCTGCACCAACACAAGTGCGAAAGTGGTTTTTCAACACTAACACAAGTGAGAAAAGTGGTTTTTCAACACTATCACAAGTGCAAAAAGTGTTTTTTCCACACTAATACAAGTGCAAAAGTGGTTTCCTGCACTAACACAAGTGCAAAAAGTGGTTTCTTTCACTAACACATGTGCAAAAAGTGGGTTTTCAACACTAACACAAGTGCGAAAAGTGTTTTTTCCACACTAATACAAGTGCAAAAGTGGTTTCCTGCACCAACACAAGTGCGAAAAGTAGTTTTTCAACACTAACACAATTGCGAAAAGTGGGTTTTCAACACTATCACAAGTGCAAAAAGTGTTTTTTCCACACTAATACAAGTGCAAAAGTGGTTTCCTGCACCAACCCAAGTGCGAAAAGTGGTTTTTCAACACTAACACAAGTGCGAAAAGTGGTTTTTCAACACTAACACAAGTGCGAAAAGTGGTTTCCTTCACTAACACATGTGCGAAAAGTGGGTTTTCAACACCAACACAAGTGCGAAAACTAGTTTTTCAACACTAACACAAGTGCGAAAAGTGGTTTTTCAAGACTAACACAAGTGCGAAAAGTGGTTTCCTTCACCAACACAAGTGCGAAAAGTGGTTTTTCAACACTAACACAAGTGGGAAAAGTGGATTTTCAACACTAACACAAGTGCGAAAAGTGGTTTTTCAAGACTAACACAAGTGCGAAAAGTGGTTTCCTTCACCAACACAAGTGCGAAAAGTGGTTTTTCAACACTAACACAAGTGCGAAAAGTAGTTTTTCAACACTATCACAAGTGCAAAAAGTGTTTTTTCCACACTAATACAAGTGCAAAAGTGGTTTCCTGCACCAACACAATTGCGAAAAGTGGTTTTTCAACACTAACACAAGTGCGAAAAGTGGTCTTTCAACACTAACACAAGTGCGAAAAGTGGTTTTTCAACACTAACACAATGCAAAAAGTGGTTTTCCCACACTAATACAAGTGCAAAAGTGGTTTCCTGCACCAACACAAGTGCGAAAAGTAGTTTTTCAACACTAACACAATTGCGAAAAGTGGGTTTTCAACACTATCACAAGTGCAAAAAGTGTTTTTTCCACACTAATACAAGTGCAAAAGTGGTTTCCTGCACCAACACAAGTGCGAAAAGTGGTTTTTCAACACCAACACAAGTGCGAAAAGTGGTTTTTCAACACTATCACAAGTGCGAAAAGTGGGTTTTCAACACTAGCACAAGTGCGAAAAGTGGTTTCCTTCACTAACACAAGTGCGAAAAGTGGTTTGTCAACACTAACACAAGTGCGAAAAGTGGTTTTTCAACACTAACACAAGTGCGAAAAGTGGTTTTTCCACACTAATACAAGTGCAAATGTGGTTTCCTGCACCAACACAAGTGCGAAAAGTGGTTTTTCAACACTAACACAAGTGCGAAAAGTGGTTTTTCAACACTATCACAAGTGCAAAAAGTGTTTTTTCCACACAAATACAAGTGCAAAAGTGGTTTCCTGCACCAACACAAGTGCAAAAGTGGTTTCCTGCACCAACACAAGTGCGAAAAGTGTTTTTTCAACACTACCACAAGTGCAAAAAGTGTTTTTTCCACACTAATACAAGTGCAAAAGTGGTTTCCTGCACCAACACACGTGCGACAAGTGGTTTTTCAACACTAACACAAGTGCGAAAAGTGGTTTTTCAACACTAACACAAGTGCGAAAAATTGTTTTTCAACACTATCACAAGTGCAAAAAGTGTTTTTTCCACACTAATACAAGTGCAAAAGTGGTTTCCTGCACCAACACATGTGCGAAAAGTGGTTTTTCAACACTAACACAAGTGCGAAAAGTGGTTTTTCAACACTAACACAAGTGCGAAAAGTGGTTTTTCAACACTAACACAAGTGCGAAAAGTGTTTTTTCCACACTAATACAAGTGCAAAAGTGGTTCCCTGCACCAACACAAGTGCGAAAAGTGGTTTTTCAACACTAACACAAGTGCGAAAAGTGGTTTTTCAACACTAACACAAGTGCAAAAAGTGGTTTTTCAACACTAACACAAGTGCGAAAAGTGGTTTTTCCACACTAAGTGGTTTTTCAACACTAACACAAGTGCGAAAAGTGGTTTTTCCACACTAATACAAGTGCAAAAGTGGTTTCCTGCACCAACACAAGTGTGAAAAGTGGTTTTTGAACACTAACACAAGTGCGAAAAGTGGTTTTTCAACACTATCACAAGTGCAAAAAGTATTTTTTCCACACTAATACAAGTGCAAAAGTGGTTTCCTGCACCAACACAAGGTTTTTCAACACTAACACAAGTGCAAAAAGTCGTTTTTCAACACTAACACAAGTGCGAAAAGTGGTTTTTCCACACTAATACAAGTGCAAAAGTGGTTTCCTGCACCAACACAAGTGCAAAAAGTGGTTTTTCAACACTAACACAAGTGCGAAAAGTTGTTTTTCAACACTATCACAAGTGCTAAAAGTGTTTTTTCCACACTAATACAAGTGCAAAAGTGGTTTCCTGCACCAACACAAGTGCAAAAAGTGGTTTTTGAACACTAACACAAGTGCGAAAAGTGGTTTTTCAACACTATCACAAGTGCAAAAAGTATTTTTTCCACACTAATACAAGTGCAAAAGTGGTTTCCTGCACCAACACAAGTGCGAAAAGTGGTTTTTCAACACTAACACAAGTGCGAAAAGTGGTTTATCAACACTATCACAAGTGCGAAAAGTTGTTTTTCCACACTAATACAAGTGCAAAAGTGGTTTCCTGCACCAAGACAAGTGTGAAAAGTGGTTTTTCAACACTAACACAAGTGCGAAAAGTGGTTTTTCAACACTATCACAAGTGCAAAAAGTGTTTTTTCCACACTAATACAAGTGCAAAAGTGGTTTCCTGCACCAACACAAGTGCGAAAAGTGGTTTTTCAACACTAACACAAGTGCGAAAAGTCGTTTTTCAACACTAACACAAGTGCAAAAAGTGTTTTTTCCACACTAATACAAGTGCAAAAGTGGTTTCCTGCACCAACACAAGTGCGAAAAGTGGTTTTTCAGCACTAACACAAGTGCGAAAAGTGGTTTTTCAACACTAACACAAGTGCGAAAAGTGGTTTTTCCACACTAATACAAGTGCAAAAGTGGTTTCCTGCACCAACACAAGTGCAAAAAGTGGTTTTTCAACACTAACACAAGTGCGAAAAGTGGTTTTTCAACACTATCACAAGTGCTAAAAGTGTTTTTTCCACACTAATACAAGTGCAAAAGTGGTTTCCTGCACCAACACAAGTGCGAAAAGTGGTTTTTCAACACCAACACAAGTGCGAAAAGTGGTTTTTCAACACTATCACAAGTGCGAAAAGTGGGTTTTCAACACTAGCACAAGTGCGAAAAGTGGTTTCCTTCACTAACACAAGTGCGAAAAGTGGTTTGTCAACACTAACACAAGTGCGAAAAGTGGTTTTTCAACACTAACACAAGTGCGAAAAGTGGTTTTTCCACACTAATACAAGTGCAAATGTGGTTTCCTGCACCAACACAAGTGCGAAAAGTGGTTTTTCAACACTAACACAAGTGCGAAAAGTGGTTTTTCAACACTATCACAAGTGCAAAAAGTGTTTTTTCCACACAAATACAAGTGCAAAAGTGGTTTCCTGCACCAACACAAGTGCAAAAGTGGTTTCCTGCACCAACACAAGTGCGAAAAGTGTTTTTTCAACACTACCACAAGTGCAAAAAGTGTTTTTTCCACACTAATACAAGTGCAAAAGTGGTTTCCTGCACCAACACACGTGCGACAAGTGGTTTTTCAACACTAACACAAGTGCGAAAAGTGGTTTTTCAACACTAACACAAGTGCGAAAAATTGTTTTTCAACACTATCACAAGTGCAAAAAGTGTTTTTTCCACACTAATACAAGTGCAAAAGTGGTTTCCTGCACCAACACAAGTGCGAAAAGTGGTTTTTCAACACTAACACAAGTGCGAAAAGTGGTTTTTCAACACTAACACAAGTGCGAAAAGTGGTTTTTCAACACTAACACAAGTGCGAAAAGTGTTTTTTCCACACTAATACAAGTGCAAAAGTGGTTCCCTGCACCAACACAAGTGCGAAAAGTGGTTTTTCAACACTAACACAAGTGCGAAAAGTGGTTTTTCAACACTAACACAAGTGCAAAAAGTGGTTTTTCAACACTAACACAAGTGCGAAAAGTGGTTTTTCCACACTAAGTGGTTTTTCAACACTAACACAAGTGCGAAAAGTGGTTTTTCCACACTAATACAAGTGCAAAAGTGGTTTCCTGCACCAACACAAGTGTGAAAAGTGGTTTTTGAACACTAACACAAGTGCGAAAAGTGGTTTTTCAACACTATCACAAGTGCAAAAAGTATTTTTTCCACACTAATACAAGTGCAAAAGTGGTTTCCTGCACCAACACAAGGTTTTTCAACACTAACACAAGTGCAAAAAGTCGTTTTTCAACACTAACACAAGTGCGAAAAGTGGTTTTTCCACACTAATACAAGTGCAAAAGTGGTTTCCTGCACCAACACAAGTGCAAAAAGTGGTTTTTCAACACTAACACAAGTGCGAGGAGTTGTTTTTCAACACTATCACAAGTGCTAAAAGTGTTTTTTCCACACTAATACAAGTGCAAAAGTGGTTTCCTGCACCAACACAAGTGCAAAAAGTGGTTTTTGAACACTAACACAAGTGCGAAAAGTGGTTTTTCAACACTATCACAAGTGCAAAAAGTATTTTTTCCACACTAATACAAGTGCAAAAGTGGTTTCCTGCACCAACACAAGTGCGAAAAGTGGTTTTTCAACACTAACACAAGTGCGAAAAGTGGTTTATCAACACTATCACAAGTGCGAAAAGTGGATTTTCAACACTAACACAAGTGCGAAAAGTGGTTTTTCAACACTAACACAAGTGCAAAAAGTGGTTTTTCAACACTAACACAAGTGCGAAAAGTGGTTTTCCACACTAAGTGGTTTTTCAACACTAACACAAGTGCGAAAAGTTGTTTTTCCACACTAATACAAGTGCAAAAGTGGTTTCCTGCACCAAGACAAGTGTGAAAAGTGGTTTTTCAACACTAACACAAGTGCGAAAAGTGGTTTTTCAACACTATCACAAGTGCAAAAAGTGTTTTTTCCACACTAATACAAGTGCAAAAGTGGTTTCCTGCACCAACACAAGTGCGAAAAGTGGTTTTTCAACACTAACACAAGTGCGAAAAGTCGTTTTTCAACACTAACACAAGTGCAAAAAGTGTTTTTTCCACACTAATACAAGTGCAAAAGTGGTTTCCTGCACCAACACAAGTGCGAAAAGTGGTTTTTCAGCACTAACACAAGTGCGAAAAGTGGTTTTTCAACACTAACACAAGTGCGAAAAGTGGTTTTTCCACACTAATACAAGTGCAAAAGTGGTTTCCTGCACCAACACAAGTGCAAAAAGTGGTTTTTCAACACTAACACAAGTGCGAAAAGTGGTTTTTCAACACTATCACAAGTGCTAAAAGTGTTTTTTCCACACTAATACAAGTGCAAAACTGGTTTCCTGCACCAACACAAGTGCGAAAAGTGGTTTTTCAACACCAACACAAGTGCGAAAAGTGGTTTTTCAACACTATCACAAGTGCGAAAAGTGGGTTTTCAACACTAGCACAAGTGCGAAAAGTGGTTTCCTTCACTAACACAAGTGCGAAAAGTGGTTTGTCAACACTAACACAAGTGCGAAAAGTGGTTTTTCAACACTAACACAAGTGCGAAAAGTGGTTTTTCCACACTAATACAAGTGCAAATGTGGTTTCCTGCACCAACACAAGTGCGAAAAGTGGTTTTTCAACACTAACACAAGTGCGAAAAGTGGTTTTTCAACACTATCACAAGTGCAAAAAGTGTTTTTTCCACACAAATACAAGTGCAAAAGTGGTTTCCTGCACCAACACAAGTGCAAAAGTGGTTTCCTGCACCAACACAAGTGCGAAAAGTGTTTTTTCAACACTACCACAAGTGCAAAAAGTGTTTTTTCCACACTAATACAAGTGCAAAAGTGGTTTCCTGCACCAACACACGTGCGACAAGTGGTTTTTCAACACTAACACAAGTGCGAAAAGTGGTTTTTCAACACTAACACAAGTGCGAAAAATTGTTTTTCAACACTATCACAAGTGCAAAAAGTGTTTTTTCCACACTAATACAAGTGCAAAAGTGGTTTCCTGCACCAACACAAGTGCGAAAAGTGGTTTTTCAACACTAACACAAGTGCGAAAAGTGGTTTTTCAACACTAACACAAGTGCGAAAAGTGGTTTTTCAACACTAACACAAGTGCGAAAAGTGTTTTTTCCACACTAATACAAGTGCAAAAGTGGTTCCCTGCACCAACACAAGTGCGAAAAGTGGTTTTTCAACACTAACACAAGTGCGAAAAGTGGTTTTTCAACACTAACACAAGTGCAAAAAGTGGTTTTTCAACACTAACACAAGTGCGAAAAGTGGTTTTTCCACACTAAGTGGTTTTTCAACACTAACACAAGTGCGAAAAGTGGTTTTTCCACACTAATACAAGTGCAAAAGTGGTTTCCTGCACCAACACAAGTGTGAAAAGTGGTTTTTGAACACTAACACAAGTGCGAAAAGTGGTTTTTCAACACTATCACAAGTGCAAAAAGTATTTTTTCCACACTAATACAAGTGCAAAAGTGGTTTCCTGCACCAACACAAGGTTTTTCAACACTAACACAAGTGCAAAAAGTCGTTTTTCAACACTAACACAAGTGCGAAAAGTGGTTTTTCCACACTAATACAAGTGCAAAAGTGTTTTCCTGCACCAACACAAGTGCAAAAAGTGGTTTTTCAACACTAACACAAGTGCGAAAAGTTGTTTTTCAACACTATCACAAGTGCTAAAAGTGTTTTTTCCACACTAATACAAGTGCAAAAGTGGTTTCCTGCACCAACACAAGTGCGAAAAGTGGTTTTTCAACACTAACACAAGTGCGAAAAGTGGTTTTTCAACACTATCACAAGTGCGAAAAGTGGGTTTTCAACACTAGCACAAGTGCGAAAAGTGGTTTCCTTCACTAATACAAGTGCGAAAAGTGGTTTGTCAACACTAACACAAGTGCGAAAAGTGGTTTGTCAACACTAACACAAGTGCGAAAAGTGGTTTTTCCACACTAATACAAGTGCAAATGTGGTTTCCTGCACCAACACAAGTGCGAAAAGTGGTTTTTCAACACTAACACAAGTGCGAAAAGTGGTTTTTCAACACTATCACAAGTGCAAAAAGTGTTTTTTCCACACAAATACAAGTGCAAAAGTGGTTTCCTGCACCAACACAAGTGCAAAAGTGGTTTCCTGCACCAACACAAGTGCGAAAAGTGTTTTTTCAACACTATCACAAGTGCAAAAAGTGTTTTTTCCACACTAATACAAGTGCAAAAGTGGTTTCCTGCACCAACACACGTGCGAAAAGTGGTTTTTCAACACTAACACAAGTGCGAAAAGTGGTTTTTCAACACTAACACAAGTGTGAAAAGTTGTTTTTCAACACTATCACAAGTGCAAAAAGTGGTTTTCCACACTAATACAAGTGCAAAAGTGGTTTCCTGCACCAACACAAGTGCGAAAAGTGGTTTTTCAACACTAACACAAGTACGAAAAGTGGTTTATCAACACTAACACAAGTGCGAAAAGTGGTTTTTCAACACTAACACAAGTGCGAAAAGTGGTTTTTCCACACTAATACAAGTGCAAAAGTGGTTTCCTGCACCAACACAAGTGCGAAAAGTGGTTTCCTTCAGTAACACATGTGCAAAAGTGGTTTCCTGCACAAACACAAGTGCGAAAAGTGGATTTTCAACACTAACACAAGTGCGAAAAGTGGTTTTTCAACACTATCACAAGTGCTAAAAGTGTTTTTTCCACACTAATACAAGTGCAAAAGTGGTTTCCTGCACCAACACAAGTGCGAAAAGTGGTTTTTCAACACCAACACAAGTGCGAAAAGTGGTTTTTCAACACTATCACAAGTGCGAAAAGTGGGTTTTCAACACTAGCACAAGTGCGAAAAGTGGTTTCCTTCACTAACACAAGTGCGAAAAGTGGTTTGTCAACACTAACACAAGTGCGAAAAGTGGTTTTTCAACACTAACACAAGTGCGAAAAGTGGTTTTTCCACACTAATACAAGTGCAAATGTGGTTTCCTGCACCAACACAAGTGCGAAAAGTGGTTTTTCAACACTAACACAAGTGCGAAAAGTGGTTTTTCAACACTATCACAAGTGCAAAAAGTGTTTTTTCCACACAAATACAAGTGCAAAAGTGGTTTCCTGCACCAACACAAGTGCAAAAGTGGTTTCCTGCACCAACACAAGTGCGAAAAGTGTTTTTTCAACACTACCACAAGTGCAAAAAGTGTTTTTTCCACACTAATACAAGTGCAAAAGTGGTTTCCTGCACCAACACACGTGCGACAAGTGGTTTTTCAACACTAACACAAGTGCGAAAAGTGGTTTTTCAACACTAACACAAGTGCGAAAAATTGTTTTTCAACACTATCACAAGTGCAAAAAGTGTTTTTTCCACACTAATACAAGTGCAAAAGTGGTTTCCTGCACCAACACAAGTGCGAAAAGTGGTTTTTCAACACTAACACAAGTGCGAAAAGTGGTTTTTCAACACTAACACAAGTGCGAAAAGTGGTTTTTCAACACTAACACAAGTGCGAAAAGTGTTTTTTCCACACTAATACAAGTGCAAAAGTGGTTCCCTGCACCAACACAAGTGCGAAAAGTGGTTTTTCAACACTAACACAAGTGCGAAAAGTGGTTTTTCAACACTAACACAAGTGCAAAAAGTGGTTTTTCAACACTAACACAAGTGCGAAAAGTGGTTTTTCCACACTAAGTGGTTTTTCAACACTAACACAAGTGCGAAAAGTGGTTTTTCCACACTAATACAAGTGCAAAAGTGGTTTCCTGCACCAACACAAGTGTGAAAAGTGGTTTTTGAACACTAACACAAGTGCGAAAAGTGGTTTTTCAACACTATCACAAGTGCAAAAAGTATTTTTTCCACACTAATACAAGTGCAAAAGTGGTTTCCTGCACCAACACAAGGTTTTTCAACACTAACACAAGTGCAAAAAGTCGTTTTTCAACACTAACACAAGTGCGAAAAGTGGTTTTTCCACACTAATACAAGTGCAAAAGTGGTTTCCTGCACCAACACAAGTGCAAAAAGTGGTTTTTCAACACTAACACAAGTGCGAGAAGTTGTTTTTCAACACTATCACAAGTGCTAAAAGTGTTTTTTCCACACTAATACAAGTGCAAAAGTGGTTTCCTGCACCAACACAAGTGCGAAAAGTGGTTTTTCAACACTAACACAAGTGCGAAAAGTGGTTTATCAACACTATCACAAGTGCGAAAAGTGGATTTTCAACACTAACACAAGTGCGAAAAGTGGTTTTTCAACACTAACACAAGTGCAAAAAGTGGTTTTTCAACACTAACACAAGTGCGAAAAGTGGTTTTCCACACTAAGTGGTTTTTCAACACTAACACAAGTGCGAAAAGTTGTTTTTCCACACTAATACAAGTGCAAAAGTGGTTTCCTGCACCAAGACAAGTGTGAAAAGTGGTTTTTCAACACTAACACAAGTGCGAAAAGTGGTTTTTCAACACTATCACAAGTGCAAAAAGTGTTTTTTCCACACTAATACAAGTGCAAAAGTGGTTTCCTGCACCAACACAAGTGCGAAAAGTGGTTTTTCAACACTAACACAAGTGCGAAAAGTCGTTTTTCAACACTAACACAAGTGCAAAAAGTGTTTTTTCCACACTAATACAAGTGCAAAAGTGGTTTCCTGCACCAACACAAGTGCGAAAAGTGGTTTTTCAGCACTAACACAAGTGCGAAAAGTGGTTTTTCAACACTAACACAAGTGCGAAAAGTGGTTTTTCCACACTAATACAAGTGCAAAAGTGGTTTCCTGCACCAACACAAGTGCAAAAAGTGGTTTTTCAACACTAACACAAGTGCGAAAAGTGGTTTTTCAACACTATCACAAGTGCTAAAAGTGTTTTTTCCACACTAATACAAGTGCAAAACTGGTTTCCTGCACCAACACAAGTGCGAAAAGTGGTTTTTCAACACCAACACAAGTGCGAAAAGTGGTTTTTCAACACTATCACAAGTGCGAAAAGTGGGTTTTCAACACTAGCACAAGTGCGAAAAGTGGTTTCCTTCACTAACACAAGTGCGAAAACTGGTTTGTCAACACTAACACAAGTGCGAAAAGTGGTTTTTCAACACTAACACAAGTGCGAAAAGTGGTTTTTCCACACTAATACAAGTGCAAATGTGGTTTCCTGCACCAACACAAGTGCGAAAAGTGGTTTTTCAACACTAACACAAGTGCGAAAAGTGGTTTTTCAACACTATCACAAGTGCAAAAAGTGTTTTTTCCACACAAATACAAGTGCAAAAGTGGTTTCCTGCACCAACACAAGTGCAAAAGTGGTTTCCTGCACCAACACAAGTGCGAAAAGTGTTTTTTCAACACTACCACAAGTGCAAAAAGTGTTTTTTCCACACTAATACAAGTGCAAAAGTGGTTTCCTGCACCAACACACGTGCGACAAGTGGTTTTTCAACACTAACACAAGTGCGAAAAGTGGTTTTTCAACACTAACACAAGTGCGAAAAATTGTTTTTCAACACTATCACAAGTGCAAAAAGTGTTTTTTCCACACTAATACAAGTGCAAAAGTGGTTTCCTGCACCAACACAAGTGCGAAAAGTGGTTTTTCAACACTAACACAAGTGCGAAAAGTGGTTTTTCAACACTAACACAAGTGCGAAAAGTGGTTTTTCAACACTAACACAAGTGCGAAAAGTGTTTTTTCCACACTAATACAAGTGCAAAAGTGGTTCCCTGCACCAACACAAGTGCGAAAAGTGGTTTTTCAACACTAACACAAGTGCGAAAAGTGGTTTTTCAACACTAACACAAGTGCAAAAAGTGGTTTTTCAACACTAACACAAGTGCGAAAAGTGGTTTTTCCACACTAAGTGGTTTTTCAACACTAACACAAGTGCGAAAAGTGGTTTTTCCACACTAATACAAGTGCAAAAGTGGTTTCCTGCACCAACACAAGTGTGAAAAGTGGTTTTTGAACACTAACACAAGTGCGAAAAGTGGTTTTTCAACACTATCACAAGTGCAAAAAGTATTTTTTCCACACTAATACAAGTGCAAAAGTGGTTTCCTGCACCAACACAAGGTTTTTCAACACTAACACAAGTGCAAAAAGTCGTTTTTCAACACTAACACAAGTGCGAAAAGTGGTTTTTCCACACTAATACAAGTGCAAAAGTGTTTTCCTGCACCAACACAAGTGCAAAAAGTGGTTTTTCAACACTAACACAAGTGCGAAAAGTTGTTTTTCAACACTATCACAAGTGCTAAAAGTGTTTTTTCCACACTAATACAAGTGCAAAAGTGGTTTCCTGCACCAACACAAGTGCGAAAAGTGGTTTTTCAACACTAACACAAGTGCGAAAAGTGGTTTTTCAACACTATCACAAGTGCGAAAAGTGGGTTTTCAACACTAGCACAAGTGCGAAAAGTGGTTTCCTTCACTAATACAAGTGCGAAAAGTGGTTTGTCAACACTAACACAAGTGCGAAAAGTGGTTTGTCAACACTAACACAAGTGCGAAAAGTGGTTTTTCCACACTAATACAAGTGCAAATGTGGTTTCCTGCACCAACACAAGTGCGAAAAGTGGTTTTTCAACACTAACACAAGTGCGAAAAGTGGTTTTTCAACACTATCACAAGTGCAAAAAGTGTTTTTTCCACACAAATACAAGTGCAAAAGTGGTTTCCTGCACCAACACAAGTGCAAAAGTGGTTTCCTGCACCAACACAAGTGCGAAAAGTGTTTTTTCAACACTATCACAAGTGCAAAAAGTGTTTTTTCCACACTAATACAAGTGCAAAAGTGGTTTCCTGCACCAACACACGTGCGAAAAGTGGTTTTTCAACACTAACACAAGTGCGAAAAGTGGTTTTTCAACACTAACACAAGTGTGAAAAGTTGTTTTTCAACACTATCACAAGTGCAAAAAGTGGTTTTCCACACTAATACAAGTGCAAAAGTGGTTTCCTGCACCAACACAAGTGCGAAAAGTGGTTTTTCAACACTAACACAAGTACGAAAAGTGGTTTATCAACACTAACACAAGTGCGAAAAGTGGTTTTTCAACACTAACACAAGTGCGAAAAGTGGTTTTTCCACACTAATACAAGTGCAAAAGTGGTTTCCTGCACCAACACAAGTGCGAAAAGTGGTTTCCTTCAGTAACACATGTGCAAAAGTGGTTTCCTGCACAAACACAAGTGCGAAAAGTGGATTTTCAACACTAACACAAGTGCGAAAAGTGGTTTTTCAACACTAACACAAGTGCGAAAAGTGGTTTTTCCACACTAATACAAGTGCAAAAGTGGTTTCCTGCACCAATACAAGTGCGAAAAGTGGTTTTTCAACACTAACACAAGTGCGAAAAGTGGTTTTTCAACACTATCACAAGTGCAAAAAGTGTTTTTTCCACACTAATATAAGTGCAAAAGTGGTTTCCTGCACCAACACAAGTGCGAAAAGTGATTGTTCAACACTAACACAAGTGCGAAAAGTGGTTTTTCAACACTATCACAAGTGCAAAAAGTGTTTTTTCCACACTAATACAAGTGCAAAAGTGGTTTCCTGCACGTTGGTGCGAAAAGTGGTTTTTCAACACTAACACAAGTGCGAAAAGTGGTTTTTCCACACTAATGCAAGTGCAAAAGTGGTTTCCTGCACCAACACAAGTGCGAAAAGTGGTTTTTCAACACTAACACAAGTGCGAAAAGTGGTTTTTCAACACTATCACAAGTGCAAAAAGTGTTTTTTCCACACTAACACATGTGCAAAAGTGGTTTCCTGCACCAACACAAGTGCGAAAAGTGGTTTTTCAACACTAACACAAGTGCAAAAAGTGGTTTTTCATAACTATCACAAGTGCAAAAAGTGTTTTTTCCACACTAACACATGTGCAAAAGTGGTTTCCTTCACCAACACAAGTGCGAAAAGTGGTTTTTCAACACTAACACAAGTGCGAAAAGTGGTTTTTCCACACTAATACAAGTGCAAAAGTGGTTTCCTGCACCAACACAAGTGCGAAAAGTGGTTTCCTTCACTAACACATGTGCAAAAGTGGTTTCCTGCACAAACACAAGTGCGAAAAGTGGATTTTCAACACTAACACAAGTGCGAAAAGTGGTTTTTCAACACTAACACAAGTGCGAAAAGTGGTTTTTCCACACTAATACAAGTGCAAAAGTGGTTTCCTGCACCAATACAAGTGCGAAAAGTGGTTTTTCAACACTAACACAAGTGCGAAAAGTGGTTTTTCAACACTATCACAAGTGCAAAAAGTGTTTTTTCCACACTAATATAAGTGCAAAAGTGGTTTCCTGCACCAACACAAGTGCGAAAAGTGATTGTTCAACACTAACACAAGTGCGAAAAGTGGTTTTTCAACACTATCACAAGTGCAAAAAGTGTTTTTTCCACACTAATACAAGTGCAAAAGTGGTTTCCTGCACGTTGGTGCGAAAAGTGGTTTTTCAACACTAACACAAGTGCGAAAAGTGGTTTTTCCACACTAATGCAAGTGCAAAAGTGGTTTCCTGCACCAACACAAGTGCGAAAAGTGGTTTTTCAACACTAACACAAGTGCGAAAAGTGGTTTTTCAACACTATCACAAGTGCAAAAAGTGTTTTTTCCACACTAACACATGTGCAAAAGTGGTTTCCTGCACCAACACAAGTGCGAAAAGTGGTTTTTCAACAATAACACAAGTGCAAAAAGTGGTTTTTCATAACTATCACAAGTGCAAAAAGTGTTTTTTCCACACTAATACAAGTGCAAAAGTGGTTTCCTGCACCAACACAAGTGCGAAAAGTGGTTTTTCAACACTAACACAAGTGCGAAAAGTGGTTTTTCAACACTAACACAAGTGTGAAAAGTGGTTTTTCAACACTAACACAAGTGCGAAAAGTGTTTTTTCCACACTAATACAAGTGCAAAAGTGGTTTCCTGCACCAACACAAGTGCAAAAAGTGGTTTTTCAACACTAACACAAGTGCGAAAAGTGGTTTTTCAACACTAACACAAGTGCGAAAAGTGGTTTCCTGCACCAACACAAGTGCGAAAAGTGGTTTTTCAACACTAACACAAGTGCGAAAAGTGGTTTTCAACACTATCACAAGGGCAAAAAGTGTTTTTTCCACACTAATACAAGTGCAAAAGTGGTTTCCTGCACCAACACAAGCGCGAAAAGTGGTTTTTTCAACACTAACACAAGTGCGAAAAGTGGTTTTTCAACACTAACACAAGTGCGAAAAGTGGTTTTTCAACACTAACACAAGTGCAAAAAGTATTTTTTCCACACTAATACAAGTGCAAAAGTGGCTTCCTGCACCAACACAAGTGTGAAAAGTGGTTTTTCAACACTAACACAAGTGCGAAAAGTGGTTTTTCCACACTAATACAAGTGCAAAAGTGGTTTCCTGCACCAACACAAGTGCGAAAAGTGGTTTTTTAACACTAACACAAGTGCGAAAAGTGGTTTTTCAACACTATCACAAGTGCAAAAAGTGTTTTTTCCACACTAATACAAGTGCAAAAGTGGTTTCCTGCACCAACACAAGTGCAAAAAGTGGTTTTTCAACACTAACACAAGTGCGAATAGTGGTTTTTCAACACTAACACAAGTGTCAAAAGTGGTTTTTCAACACTAACACAAGTGCGAAAAGTGTTTTTTCCACACTAATACAAGTGCAAAAGAGGTTTCCTGCACCAACACAAGTGCGAAAAGTGGTTTTTCAACACTAACACAAGTGCGAAAAGTGTTTTTCAACACTAACACAAGTGCGAAAAGTGGTTTTTCAACACTAACACAAGTGCGAAAAGTGGTTTCCTGCACCAACACAAGTGCGAAAAGTGGTTTTTCAACACTAACACAAGTGCGAAAAGTGGTTTTTCAACACTATCACAAGTGCAAAAAGTGTTTTTTCCACACTAATACAAGTGCAAAAGTAGTTTCCTGCACCAACACAAGTGCGAAAAGTGGTTTTTCAACACTAACACAAGTGCGAAAAGTGGTTTGTCAACACTAACACAAGTGCGAAAAGTGGTTTTTCAACACTAACACAAGTGCGAAAAGTGGTTTTTCCACACTAATACAAGTGCAAATGTGGTTTCCTGCACCAACACAAGTGTGAAAAGTGGTTTTTCAACACTAACACAAGTGCGAAAAGTGGTTTTTCAACACTATCACAAGTGCGAAAAGTGGGTTTTCAACACTAGCACAAGTGCGAAAAGTGGTTTCCTTCACTAACACAAGTGCGAAAAGTGGTTTGTCAACACTAACACAAGTGCGAAAAGTGGTTTTTCAACACTAACACAAGTGCGAAAAGTGGTTTTGCCACACAAATACAAGTGCAAATGTGGTTTCCTGCACCAACACAAGTGCGAAAAGTGGTTTTTCAACACTAACACAAGTGCGAAAAGTGGTTTTTCAACACTATCACAAGTGCAAAAAGTGTTTTTCCCACACAAATACAAGTGCAAAAGTGGTTTCCTGCACCAACACAAGTGCAAAAGTGGTTTCCTGCACCAACACAAGTGCGAAAAGTGTTTTTTCAACACTATCACAAGTGCAAAAAGTGTTTTTTCCACACTAATACAAGTGCAAAAGTGGTTTCCTGCACCAACACACGTGCGAAAAGTGGTTTTTCAACACTAACACAAGTGCGAAAAGTGGTTTTTCAACACTAACACAAGTGCGAAAAGTTGTTTTTCAACACTATCACAAGTGCAAAAAGTGTTTTTCCACACTAATACAAGTGCAAAAGTGGTTTCCTGCACCAACACAGGTGCGAAACGTGGTTTTTCAACACTAACACAAGTGCGAAAAGTGGTTTTTCAACACTAACACAAGTGCGAAAAGTGGTTTTTCAACACTAACACAAGTGCGAAAAGTGGTTTTTCCACACTAATACAAGTGCAAAAGTGGTTTCCTGCACCAACACAAGTGCGAAAAGTGGTTTCCTTCACTAACACATGTGCAAAAGTGGTTTCCTGCACAAACACAAGTGCGAAAAGTGGATTTTCAACACTAACACAAGTGCGAAAAGTGGTTTTTCAACACTAACACAAGTGCGAAAAGTGGTTTTTCCACACTAATACAAGTGCAAAAGTGGTTTCCTGCACCAATACAAGTGCGAAAAGTGGTTTTTCAACACTAACACAAGTGCGAAAAGTGGTTTTTCAACACTATCACAAGTGCAAAAAGTGTTTTTTCCACACTAATATAAGTGCAAAAGTGGTTTCCTGCACCAACACAAGTGCGAAAAGTGATTGTTCAACACTAACACAAGTGCGAAAAGTGGTTTTTCAACACTATCACAAGTGCAAAAAGTGTTTTTTCCACACTAATACAAGTGCAAAAGTGGTTTCCTGCACGTTGGTGCGAAAAGTGGTTTTTCAACACTAACACAAGTGCGAAAAGTGGTTTTTCCACACTAATGCAAGTGCAAAAGTGGTTTCCTGCACCAACACAAGTGCGAAAAGTGGTTTTTCAACACTAACACAAGTGCGAATAGTGGTTTTTCAACACTAACACAAGTGTCAAAAGTGGTTTTTCAACACTATCACAAGTGCAAAAAGTGTTTTTTCCACACTAATACAAGTGCAAAAGTGGTTTCCTGCACCAACACAAGTGCAAAAAGTGGTTTTTCAACACTAACACAAGTGCGAATAGTGGTTTTTCAACACTAACACAAGTGTCAAAAGTGGTTTTTCAACACTAACACAAGTGCGAAAAGTGTTTTTTCCACACTAATACAAGTGCAAAAGAGGTTTCCTGCACCAACACAAGTGCGAAAAGTGGTTTTTCAACACTAACACAAGTGCGAAAAGTGTTTTTCAACACTAACACAAGTGCGAAAAGTGGTTTTTCAACACTAACACAAGTGCGAAAAGTGGTTTCCTGCACCAACACAAGTGCGAAAAGTGGTTTTTCAACACTAACACAAGTGCGAAAAGTGGTTTTTCAACACTATCACAAGTGCAAAAAGTGTTTTTTCCACACTAATACAAGTGCAAAAGTAGTTTCCTGCACCAACACAAGTGCGAAAAGTGGTTTTTCAACACTAACACAAGTGCGAAAAGTGGTTTGTCAACACTAACACAAGTGCGAAAAGTGGTTTTTCAACACTAACACAAGTGCGAAAAGTGGTTTTTCCACACTAATACAAGTGCAAATGTGGTTTCCTGCACCAACACAAGTGTGAAAAGTGGTTTTTCAACACTAACACAAGTGCGAAAAGTGGTTTTTCAACACTATCACAAGTGCGAAAAGTGGGTTTTCAACACTAGCACAAGTGCGAAAAGTGGTTTCCTTCACTAACACAAATGCGAAAAGTGGTTTGTCAACACTAACACAAGTGCGAAAAGTGGTTTTTCAACACTAACACAAGTGCGAAAAGTGGTTTTGCCACACTAATACAAGTGCAAATGTGGTTTCCTGCACCAACACAAGTGCGAAAAGTGGTTTTTCAACACTAACACAAGTGCGAAAAGTGGTTTTTCAACACTATCACAAGTGCAAAAAGTGTTTTTCCCACACAAATACAAGTGCAAAAGTGGTTTCCTGCACCAACACAAGTGCAAAAGTGGTTTCCTGCACCAACACAAGTGCGAAAAGTGTTTTTTCAACACTATCACAAGTGCAAAAAGTGTTTTTTCCACACTAATACAAGTGCAAAAGTGGTTTCCTGCACCAACACACGTGCGAAAAGTGGTTTTTCAACACTAACACAAGTGCGAAAAGTGGTTTTTCAACACTAACACAAGTGCGAAAAGTTGTTTTTCAACACTATCACAAGTGCAAAAAGTGTTTTTCCACACTAATACAAGTGCAAAAGTGGTTTCCTGCACCAACACAGGTGCGAAACGTGGTTTTTCAACACTAACACAAGTGCGAAAAGTGGTTTTTCAACACTAACACAAGTGCGAAAAGTGGTTTTTCAACACTAACACAAGTGCGAAAAGTGGTTTTTCCACACTAATACAAGTGCAAAAGTGGTTTCCTGCACCAACACAAGTGCGAAAAGTGGTTTCCTTCACTAACACATGTGCAAAAGTGGTTTCCTGCACAAACACAAGTGCGAAAAGTGGATTTTCAACACTAACACAAGTGCGAAAAGTGGTTTTTCAACACTAACACAAGTGCGAAAAGTGGTTTTTCCACACTAATACAAGTGCAAAAGTGGTTTCCTGCACCAATACAAGTGCGAAAAGTGGTTTTTCAACACTAACACAAGTGCGAAAAGTGGTTTTTCAACACTATCACAAGTGCAAAAAGTGTTTTTTCCACACTAATATAAGTGCAAAAGTGGTTTCCTGCACCAACACAAGTGCGAAAAGTGATTGTTCAACACTAACACAAGTGCGAAAAGTGGTTTTTCAACACTATCACAAGTGCAAAAAGTGTTTTTTCCACACTAATACAAGTGCAAAAGTGGTTTCCTGCACGTTGGTGCGAAAAGTGGTTTTTCAACACTAACACAAGTGCGAAAAGTGGTTTTTCCACACTAATGCAAGTGCAAAAGTGGTTTCCTGCACCAACACAAGTGCGAAAAGTGGTTTTTCAACACTAACACAAGTGCGAAAAGTGGTTTTTCAACACTATCACAAGTGCAAAAAGTGTTTTTTCCACACTAACACATGTGCAAAAGTGGTTTGCTGCACCAACACAAGTGCGAAAAGTGGTTTTTCAACACTAACACAAGTGCAAAAAGTGGTTTTTCATAACTATCACAAGTGCAAAAAGTGTTTTTTCCACACTAATACAAGTGCAAAAGTGGTTTCCTGCACCAACACAAGTGCGAAAAGTGGTTTTTCAACACTAACACAAGTGCGAAAAGTGGTTTTTCAACACTAACACAAGTGTGAAAAGTGGTTTTTCAACACTAACACAAGTGCGAAAAGTGTTTTTTCCACACTCATACAAGTGCAAAAGTGGTTTCCTGCACCAACACAAGTGCAAAAAGTGGTTTTTCAACACTAACACAAGTGCGAAAAGTGGTTTTTCAACACTAACACAAGTGCGAAAAGTGGTTTCCTGCACCAACACAAGTGCGAAAAGTGGTTTTTCAACACTAACACAAGTGCGAAAAGTGGTTTTCAACACTATCACAAGGGCAAAAAGTGTTTTTTCCACACTAATACAAGTGCAAAAGTGGTTTCCTGCACCAACACAAGTGCGAAAAGTGGTTTTTCAACACTAACACAAGTGCGAAAAGTGGTTTTTCAACACTAACACAAGTGCGAAAAGTGGTTTTTCAACACTAACACAAGTGCGAAAAGTGGTTTTTCAACACTATCACAAGTGCGAAAAGTGGGTTTTCAACACTAGCACAAGTGCGAAAAGTGGTTTCCTTCACTAACACAAGTGCGAAAAGTGGTTTGTCAACACTAACACAAGTGCGAAAAGTGGTTTTTCAACACTAACACAAGTGCGAAAAGTGGTTTTGCCACACTAATACAAGTGCAAATGTGGTTTCCTGCACCAACACAAGTGCGAAAAGTGGTTTTTCAACACTAACACAAGTGCGAAAAGTGGTTTTTCAACACTATCACAAGTGCAAAAAGTGTTTTTCCCACACAAATACAAGTGCAAAAGTGGTTTCCTGCACCAACACAAGTGCAAAAGTGGTTTCCTGCACCAACACAAGTGCGAAAAGTGTTTTTTCAACACTATCACAAGTGCAAAAAGTGTTTTTTCCACACTAATACAAGTGCAAAAGTGGTTTCCTGCACCAACACACGTGCGAAAAGTGGTTTTTCAACACTAACACAAGTGCGAAAAGTGGTTTTTCAACACTAACACAAGTGCGAAAAGTTGTTTTTCAACACTATCACAAGTGCAAAAAGTGTTTTTCCACACTAATACAAGTGCAAAAGTGGTTTCCTGCACCAACACAGGTGCGAAACGTGGTTTTTCAACACTAACACAAGTGCGAAAAGTGGTTTTCAACACTAACACAAGTGCGAAAAGTGGTTTTTCAACACTAACACAAGTGCGAAAAGTGGTTTTTCCACACTAATACAAGTGCAAAAGTGGTTTCCTGCACCAACACAAGTGCGAAAAGTGGTTTCCTTCACTAACACATGTGCAAAAGTGGTTTCCTGCACAAACACAAGTGCGAAAAGTGGATTTTCAACACTAACACAAGTGCGAAAAGTGGTTTTTCAACACTAACACAAGTGCGAAAAGTGGTTTTTCCACACTAATACAAGTGCAAAAGTGGTTTCCTGCACCAATACAAGTGCGAAAAGTGGTTTTTCAACACTAACACAAGTGCGAAAAGTGGTTTTTCAACACTATCACAAGTGCAAAAAGTGTTTTTTCCACACTAATATAAGTGCAAAAGTGGTTTCCTGCACCAACACAAGTGCGAAAAGTGATTGTTCAACACTAACACAAGTGCGAAAAGTGGTTTTTCAACACTATCACAAGTGCAAAAAGTGTTTTTTCCACACTAATACAAGTGCAAAAGTGGTTTCCTGCACGTTGGTGCGAAAAGTGGTTTTTCAACACTAACACAAGTGCGAAAAGTGGTTTTTCCACACTAATGCAAGTGCAAAAGTGGTTTCCTGCACCAACACAAGTGCGAAAAGTGGTTTTTCAACACTAACACAAGTGCGAAAAGTGGTTTTTCAACACTATCACAAGTGCAAAAAGTGTTTTTTCCACACTAACACATGTGCAAAAGTGGTTTGCTGCACCAACACAAGTGCGAAAAGTGGTTTTTCAACACTAACACAAGTGCAAAAAGTGGTTTTTCATAACTATCACAAGTGCAAAAAGTGTTTTTTCCACACTAATACAAGTGCAAAAGTGGTTTCCTGCACCAACACAAGTGCGAAAAGTGGTTTTTCAACACTAACACAAGTGCGAAAAGTGGTTTTTCAACACTAACACAAGTGTGAAAAGTGGTTTTTCAACACTAACACAAGTGCGAAAAGTGTTTTTTCCACACTCATACAAGTGCAAAAGTGGTTTCCTGCACCAACACAAGTGCGAAAAGTGGTTTTTCAACACTAACACAAGTGCGAAAAGTGGTTTTTCAACACTATCACAAGTGCAAAAAGTGTTTTTTCCACACTAATACAAGTGCAAAAGTGGTTTCCTGCACCAACACAAGTGCAAAAAGTGGTTTTTCAACACTAACACAAGTGCGAATAGTGGTTTTTCAACACTAACACAAGTGTCAAAAGTGGTTTTTCAACACTAACACAAGTGCCAAAAGTGTTTTTTCCACACTAATACAAGTGCAAAAGAGGTTTCCTGCACCAACACAAGTGCGAAAAGTGGTTTTTCAACACTAACACAAGTGCGAAAAGTGTTTTTCAACACTAACACAAGTGCGAAAAGTGGTTTTTCAACACTAACACAAGTGCGAAAAGTGGTTTCCTGCACCAACACAAGTGCGAAAAGTGGTTTTTCAACACTAACACAAGTGCGAAAAGTGGTTTTTCAACACTATCACAAGTGCAAAAAGTGTTTTTTCCACACTAATACAAGTGCAAAAGTAGTTTCCTGCACCAACACAAGTGCGAAAAGTGGTTTTTCAACACTAACACAAGTGCGAAAAGTGGTTTGTCAACACTAACACAAGTGCGAAAAGTGGTTTTTCAACACTAACACAAGTGCGAAAAGTGGTTTTTCCACACTAATACAAGTGCAAATGTGGTTTCCTGCACCAACACAAGTGTGAAAAGTGGTTTTTCAACACTAACACAAGTGCGAAAAGTGGTTTTTCAACACTATCACAAGTGCGAAAAGTGGGTTTTCAACACTAGCACAAGTGCGAAAAGTGGTTTCCTTCACTAACACAAGTGCGAAAAGTGGTTTGTCAACACTAACACAAATGCGAAAAGTGGTTTTTCAACACTAACACAAGTGTGAAAAGTGGTTTTTCCACACTAATACAAGTGCAAATGTGGTTTCCTGCACCAACACAAGTGCGAAAAGTGGTTTTTCAACACTAACACATGTGCGAAAAGTGGTTTTTCAACACTATCACAAGTGCAAAAAGTGTTTTTTCCACACAAATACAAGTGCAAAAGTGGTTTCCTGCACCAACACAAGTGCAAAAGTGGTTTCCTGCACCAACACAAGTGCGAAAAGTGTTTTTTCAACACTATCACAAGTGCAAAAAGTGTTTTTTCCACACTAATACAAGTGCAAAAGTGGTTTCCTGCACCAACACACGTGCGAAAAGTGGTTTTTCAACACTAACACAAGTGCGAAAAGTGGTTTTTCAACACTAACACAAGTGCGAAAAGTTGTTTTTCAACACTATCACAAGTGCAAAAAGTGTTTTTCCACACTAATACAAGTGCAAAAGTGGTTTCCTGCACCAACACAAGTGCGAAACGTGGTTTTTCAACACTAACACAAGTGCGAAAAGTGGTTTTTCAACACTAACACAAGTGCGAAAAGTGGTTTTTCAACACTAACACAAGTGCGAAAAGTGGTTTTTTCCACACTAATGCAAGTGCAAAAGTGGTTTCCTGCACCAACAAAAGTGCGAAAAGTGGTTTCCTTCACTAACACATGTGCAAAAGTGGTTTCCTGCACCAACACAAGTGCGAAAAGTGGATTTTCAACACTAACACAAGTGCGAAAAGTGGTTTTTCCACACTAATACAAGTGCAAAAGTGGTTTCCTGCACCAATACAAGTGCGAAAAGTGGTTTTTCAACACTAACACAAGTGCGAAAAGTGGTTTTTCAACACTATCACAAGTGCAAAAAGTGTTTTTTCCACACTAATGTAAGTGCAAAAGTGGTTTCCTGCACCAACACAAGTGCGAAAAGTGATTGTTCAACACTAACACAAGTGCGAAAAGTGGTTTTTCAACACTATCACAAGTGCAAAAAGTGTTTTTTCCACACTAATACAAGTGCAAAAGTGGTTTCCTGCACGTTGGTGCGAAAAGTGGTTTTTCAACACTAACACAAGTGCGAAAAGTGGTTTTTCCACACTAATGCAAGTGCAAAAGTGGTTTCCTGCACCAACACAAGTGCGAAAAGTGGTTTTTCAACACTAACACAAGTGCGAAAAGTGGTTTTTCAACACTATCACAAGTGCAAAAAGTGTTTTTTCCACACTAACACATGTGCAAAAGTGGTTTCCTGCACCAACACAAGTGCAAAAAGTGGTTTTTCAACACTAACACAAGTGCGAAAAGTGGTTTTCAACACTAACACAAGTGCGAAAAGTGGTTTCCTGCACCAACACAAGTGCGAAAAGTGGTTTTTCAACACTAACACAAGTGCGAAAAGTGGTTTTCAACACTATCACAAGGGCAAAAAGTGTTTTTTCCACACTAATACAAGTGCAAAAGTGGTTTCCTGCACCAACACAAGTGCGAAAAGTGGTTTTTCAACACTAACACAAGTGCGAAAAGTGGTTTTTCAATACTAACACAAGTGCGAAAAGTGGTTTTTCAACACTAACACACGTGCAAAAAGTATTTTTTCCACACTAATACAAGTGCAAAAGTGGCTTCCTGCACCAACACAAGTGCGAAAAGTGGTTTTTCAACACTAACACAAGTGCGAAAAGTGGTTTTTCCACACTAATACAAGTGCAAAAGTGGTTTCCTGCACCAACACAAGTACGAAAAGTGGTTTTTCAACACTAACACAAGTGCGAAAAGTGGTTTTTCAACACTATCACAAGTGCAAAAAGTGTTTTTTCCACACAAATACAAGTGCAAAAGTGGTTTCCTGCACCAACACAAGTGCAAAAAGTGTTTTTTCAACACTAACACAAGTGCGAATAGTGGTTTTTCAACACTAACACAAGTGTGAAAAGTGGTTTTTCAACACTAACACAAGTGCGAAAAGTGTTTTTTCCACACTAATACAAGTGCAAAAGAGGTTTCCTGCACCAACACAAGTGCGAAAAGTGGTTTTTCAACACTAACACAAGTGCGAAAAGTGTTTTTCAACACTAACACAAGTGCGAAAAGTGGTTTTTCAACACTAACACAAGTGCGAAAAGTGGTTTCCTGCACCAACACAAGTGCGAAAAGTGGTTTTTCAACACTAACACAAGTGCGAAAAGTGGTTTTTCAACACTATCACAAGTGCAAAAAGTGTTTTTTCCACACTAATACAAGTGCAAAAGTAGTTTCCTGCACCAACACAAGTGCGAAAAGTGGTTTTTCAACACTAACACAAGTGCGAAAAGTGGTTTGTCAACACTAACACAAGTGCGAAAAGTGGTTTTTCAACACTAACACAAGTGCGAAAAGTGGTTTTTCCACACTAATACAAGTGCAAATGTGGTTTCCTGCACAAACACAAGTGTGAAAAGTGGTTTTTCAACACTAACACAAGTGCGAAAAGTGGTTTTTCAACACTATCACAAGTGCGAAAAGTGGGTTTTCAACACTAGCACAAGTGCGAAAAGTGGTTTCCTTCACTAACACAAGTGCGAAAAGTGGTTTGTCAACACTAACACAAGTGCGAAAAGTGGTTTTTCAACACTAACACAAGTGCGAAAAGTGGTTTTTCCACACTAATACAAGTGCAAATGTGGTTTCCTGCACCAACACAAGTGCGAAAAGTGGTTTTTCAACACTAACACAAGTGCGAAAAGTGGTTTTTCAACACTATCACAAGTGCAAAAAGTGTTTTTTCCACACAAATACAAGTGCAAAAGTGGTTTCCTGCACCAACACAAGTGCAAAAGTGGTTTCCTGCACCAACACAAGTGCGAAAAGTGTTTTTTCAACACTATCACAAGTGCAAAAAGTGTTTTTTCCACACTAATACAAGTGCAAAAGTGGTTTCCTGCACCAACACACGTGCGAAAAGTGGTTTTTCAACACTAACACAAGTGCGAAAAGTGGTTTTTCAACACTAACACAAGTGCGAAAAGTTGTTTTTCAACACCATCACAAGTGCAAAAAGTGTTTTTCCACACTAATACAAGTGCAAAAGTGGTTTCCTGCACCAACACAAGTGCGAAACGTGGTTTTTCAACACTAACACAAGTGCGAAAAGTGGTTTTTCAACACTAACACAAGTGCGAAAAGTGGTTTTTCAACACTAACACAAGTGCGAAAAGTGGTTTTTCCACACTAATACAAGTGCAAAAGTGGTTTCCTGCACCAACAAAAGTGCGAAAAGTGGTTTCCTTCACTAACACATGTGCAAAAGTGGTTTCCTGCACCAACACAAGTGCGAAAAGTGGATTTTCAACACTAACACAAGTGCGAAAAGTGGTTTTTCAACACTAACACAAGTGCGAAAAGTGGTTTTTCCACACTAATACAAGTGGAAAAGTGGTTTCCTGCACCAATACAAGTGCGAAAAGTGGTTTTTCAACACGAACACAAGTGCGAAAAGTGGTTTTTCAACACTATCACAAGTGCAAAAAGTGTTTTTTCCACACTAATGTAAGTGCAAAAGTGGTTTCCTGCACCAACACAAGTGCGAAAAGTGATTGTTCAACACTAACACAAGTGCGAAAAGTGGTTTTTCAACACTATCACAAGTGCAAAAAGTGTTTTTTCCACACTAATACAAGTGCAAAAGTGGTTTCCTGCACGTTGGTGCGAAAAGTGGTTTTTCAACACTAACACAAGTGCGAAAAGTGGTTTTTCCACACTAATGCAAGTGCAAAAGTGGTTTCCTGCACCAACACAAGTGCGAAAAGTGGTTTTTCAACACTAACACAAGTGCGAAAAGTGGTTTTTCAACACTATCACAAGTGCAAAAAGTGTTTTTTCCACACTAACACATGTGCAAAAGTGGTTTCCTGCACCAACACAAGTGCAAAAAGTGGTTTTTCAACACTAACACAAGTGCGAAAAGTGGTTTTCAACACTAACACAAGTGCGAAAAGTGGTTTCCTGCACCAACACAAGTGCGAAAAGTGGTTTTTCAACACTAACACAAGTGCGAAAAGTGGTTTTCAACACTATCACAAGGGCAAAAAGTGTTTTTTCCACACTAATACAAGTGCAAAAGTGGTTTCCTGCACCAACACAAGTGCGAAAAGTGGTTTTTCAACACTAACACAAGTGCGAAAAGTGGTTTTTCAACACTAACACAAGTGCGAAAAGTGGTTTTTCAACACTAACACAAGTGCAAAAAGTATTTTTTCCACACTAATACAAGTGCAAAAGTGGCTTCCTGCACCAACACAAGTGCGAAAAGTGGTTTTTCAACACTAACACAAGTGCGAAAAGTGGTTTTTCCACACTAATACAAGTGCAAAAGTGGTTTCCTGCACCAACACAAGTGCGAAAAGTGGTTTTTCAACACTAACACAAGTGCGAAAAGTGGTTTTTCAACACTATCACAAGTGCAAAAAGTGTTTTTTCCACACAAATACAAGTGCAAAAGTGGTTTCCTGCACCAACACAAGTGCAAAAAGTGGTTTTTCAACACTAACACAAGTGCGAATAGTGGTTTTTCAACACTAACACAAGTGTGAAAAGTGGTTTTTCAACACTATCACAAGTGCAAAAAGTGTTTTTTCCACACTAATACAAGTGCAAAAGTGGTTTCCTGCACCAACACAAGTGCGAAAAGTGGTTTTTCAACACTAACACAAGTGTGAAAAGTGGTTTTTCAACACTATCACAAGTGCAAAAAGTGTTTTTTCCACACTAATACAAGTGCAAAAGTAGTTTCCTGCACCAACACAAGTGCGAAAAGTGGTTTTTCAACACTAACACAAGTGCGAAAAGTAGTTTGTCAACACTAACACAAGTGCGAAAAGTGGTTTTTCAACACTAACACAAGTGCGAAAAGTGGTTTTTCCACACTAATACAAGTGCAAATGTGGTTTCCTGCACCAACACAAGTGTGAAAAGTGGTTTTTCAACACTAACACAAGTGCGAAAAGAGGTTTTTCAACACTATCACAAGTGCAAAAAGTGTTTTTTCCACACTAATACAAGTGCAAAAGTGGTTTCCTGCACCAACACAAGTGCAAAAGTGGTTTCCTACACCAACACAAGTGCGAAAAGTGGTTTTTCAACACTAACACAAGTGCGAAAAGTGGTTTTTCAACACTAACACAAGTGCGAAAAGTGGTTTTTCAACACTAACACAAGTGCAAAAAGTATTTTTTCCACACTAATACAAGTGCAAAAGTGGCTTCCTGCACCAACACAAGTGCGAAAAGTGGTTTTTCAACACTAACACAAGTGCGAAAAGTGGTTTTTCCACACTAATACAAGTGCAAAAGTGGTTTCCTGCACCAACACAAGTGCGAAAAGTGGTTTTTCAACACTAACACAAGTGCGAAAAGTGGTTTTTCAACACTAACACAAGTGCGAAAAGTGGTTTCCTTCACTAACGCATGTGCAAAAAGTGGGTTTTCAACACTAACACAAGTGCGAAAAGTGGTTTCCTTCACTAACACCAGTGCGAAAAGTGGTTTTTCAACACTAACACAAGTGCGAAAAGTGGTTTTTCCACACTAATACAAGTGCAAAAGTGGTTTCCTGTACCAACACAAGTGCGAAAAGTGGTTTTTCAACACTATTCCAAGTGCAAAAAGTGTTTTTTCCACACTAATACAAGTGCAAAAGTGGTTTCCTGTACCAACACAAGTGCGAAAAGTGGTTTCCTTCACTAACACATGTGCGAAAAGTGGGTTTTCAACACTAACACAAGTGCGAAAAGTGGTTTCCTTCACCAACACCAGTGCGAAAAGTGGTTTTTCAACACTAACACAATGCGAAAAGTGGTTTTCCCACACTAATACAAGTGCAAAAGTGGTTTCCTGCACCAACACAAGTGCAAAAGTGGTTTCCTGCACCAACACAAGTGTGAAAAGTGGTTTTTCAACACTAACACAAGTGCGAAATGTGGTTTTTCAACACTATCACAAGTGCAAAAAGTGTTTTTTCCACACTAATACAAGTGCAAAAGTGGTTTCCTGCACCAACACAAGTACGAAAATTGGTTTTTCAACACTAACACAAGTGCGAAAAGTGGTTTTTCAACACTAACACAAGTGCGAAAAGTGGTTTTTCCACACTAATACAAGTGCAAAAGTGGTTTCCTGCACCAACACAAGTGCGATAAGTGGTTTTTCAACACTAACACAAGTGCGAAAAGTGGTTTCCTTCACTAACACATGTGCGAAAAGTGGATTTTCAACACTAACACAAGTGCGAAAAGTGGTTTCCTTCACCAACACCAGTGCGAAAAGTGGTTTTTCAACACTAACACAAGTGCGAAAAGTGGTTTTTCCACACTAATACAAGTGCAAAAGTGGTTTCCTGCACCAACACAAGTGCGAAAAGTGGTTTTTCAACACGAACACAAGTGTGAAAGGTGGTTTTTCAACACTATCACAAGTGCAAAAAGTGTTTTTGCCACACTAATACAAGTGCAAAAGTGGTTTCCTGTACCAACACAAGTGCGAAAAGTGGTTTCCTTCACTAACACATGTGCGAAAAGTGGGTTTTCAACACTAACACAAGTGCGAAAAGTGGTTTCCTTCACCAACACCAGTGCGAAAAGTGGTTTTTCAACACTAACACAATGCAAAAAGTGGTTTTCCCACACTAATACAAGTGCAAAAGTGGTTTCCTGCACCAACACAAGTGCGAAAGTGGTTTTTCAACACTAACATAAGTGCGAAAAGTGGTTTTTCAACACTATCACAAGTGCAAAAAGTGTTTTTTCCACACTAATAAAAGTGCAAAAGTGGTTTCCTGCACTAACACAAGTGCAAAAAGTGGTTTCTTTCACTAACACATGTGCAAAAAGTGGGTTTTCAACACTAACACAAGTGCGAAAAGTGGTTTGCTTCACCAACACCAGTGCGAAAAGTGGTTTTTCTACACTAACACAAGTGCAAAAAGTGGTTTTTCAACACTAACACAAGTGCAAAAAGTGGTTTTTCCACACTAATACAAGTGCAAAAGTGGTTTTTCAACACTAACACAAGTGCGAAAAGTGGTTTTTCAACACTAACACAAGTGCGAAAAGTGGTTTTTCCACACTAATACAAGTGCAAAAGTGGTTTCCTGCACCAACACAAGTGCGAAAAGTGGTTTTTCAACACTAACACAAGTGCGAAAAGTGGTTTTTCCACACTAATACAAGTGCAAAAGTGGTTTCCTGCACCAACACAAGTGCGATAAGTGGTTTTTCAACACTAACACAAGTGCGAAAAGTGGTTTCCTTCACCAACACCAGTGCGAAAAGTGGTTTTTCTACACTAACACAAGTGCAAAAAGTGGTTTTTCAACACCAACACAAGTGTGAAAAGTGGTTTCTTTCACTAACACATGTACAAAAAGTGGTTTTTCAACACTAACACAAGTGCGAAAAGTGGTTTTTCAACACTAACACAAGTGCGAAAAGTGGTTTTCCACACTAATACAAGTGCAAAAGTGGTTTCCTGCACCAACACAAGTGCGAAAAGTGGTTTTTCAACACTAACACAAGTGCGAAATGTGGTTTTTCAACACTATCACAAGTGCAAAAAGTGTTTTTTCCACACTAATACAAGTGCAAAAGTGGTTTCCTGCACCAACACAATTGCGAAAAGTGGTTTTTCAACACTAACACAAGTGCGAAAAGTGGTTTTTCCACACTAATACAAGTGCAAAAGTGGTTTCCTGCACCAACACAAGTGCGATAAGTGGTTTTTCAACACTAACACAAGTGCGAAAAGTGGTTTCCTTCACTAACACATGTGCGAAAAGTGGGTTTTCAACACTAACACAAGTGCGAAAAGTGGTTTCCTTCACCAACACCAGTGCGAAAAGTGGTTTTTCAACACTAACACAAGTGCGAAAAGTGGTTTTTCCACACTAATACAAGTGCAAAAGTTGTTTCCTGCACCAACACAAGTGCGAAAAGTGGTTTTTCACCACGAACACAAGTGCGAAAGGTGGTTTTTCAACACTATCACAAGTGCAAAAAGTGTTTTTTCCACACTAATACAAGTGCAAAAGTGGTTTCCTGTACCAACACAAGTGCGAAAAGTGGTTTCCTTCACTAACACGTGCGAAAAGTGGGTTTTCAACACTAACACAAGTGCGAAAAGTGGTTTCCTTCACCAACACCAGTGCGAAAAGTGGTTTTTCAACACTAACACAATGCAAAAAGTGGTTTTCCCACACTAATACAAGTGCAAAGGTGGTTTCCTGCACCAACACAAGTGCGAAAGTGGTTTTTCAACACTAACACAAGTGAGAAAAGTGGTTTTTCAACACTATCACAAGTGCAAAAAGTGTTTTTTCCACACTAATACAAGTGCAAAAGTGGTTTCCTGCACTAACACAAGTGCAAAAAGTGGTTTCTTTCACTAACACATGTGCAAAAAGTGGGTTTTCAACACTAACACAAGTGCGAAAAGTGGGTTTTCAACACTATCACAAGTGCAAAAAGTGTTTTTTCCACACTAATACAAGTGCAAAAGTGGTTTCCTGCACCAACCCAAGTGCGAAAAGTGGTTTTTCAACACTAACACAAGTGCAAAGCGTGGTTTTTCAACACTAACACAAGTGCGAAAAGTGGTTTTTCCACACTAATACAAGTGCAAAAGTGGTTTCCTGCACCAACACAAGTGCGAAAAGTGGTTTTTCCACACTAATACAAGTGCAAAAGTGGTTTCCTGCACCAACACAAGTGCGAAAAGTGGTTTTTCAACACTAACACAAGTGCAAAGAGGTGGTTTTTCAACACTAACACAAGTGCGAAAAGTGTTTTTTCCACACTAATACAAGTGCAAAAGTGGTTTCCTGCACCAACACAAGTGCGAAAAGTAGTTTTTCAACACTAACACAATTGCGAAAAGTGGGTTTTCAACACTATCACAAGTGCAAAAAGTGTTTTTTCCACACTAATACAAGTGCAAAAGTGGTTTCCTGCACCAACCCAAGTGCGAAAAGTGGTTTTTCAACACTAACACAAGTGCGAAAAGTGGTTTTTCAACACTAACACAAGTGCGAAAAGTGGTTTCCTTCACTAACACATGTGCGAAAAGTGGGTTTTCAACACCAACACAAGTGCGAAAACTAGTTTTTCAACACTAACACAAGTGCGAAAAGTGGTTTTTCAAGACTAACACAAGTGCGAAAAGTGGTTTCCTTCACCAACACAAGTGCGAAAAGTGGTTTTTCAACACTAACACAAGTGGGAAAAGTGGATTTTCAACACTAACACAAGTGCGAAAAGTGGTTTTTCAAGACTAACACAAGTGCGAAAAGTGGTTTCCTTCACCAACACAAGTGCGAAAAGTGGTTTTTCAACACTAACACAAGTGCGAAAAGTAGTTTTTCAACACTATCACAAGTGCAAAAAGTGTTTTTTCCACACTAATACAAGTGCAAAAGTGGTTTCCTGCACCAACACAATTGCGAAAAGTGGTTTTTCAACACTAACACAAGTGCGAAAAGTGGTCTTTCAACACTAACACAAGTGCGAAAAGTGGTTTTTCCACACTAATACAAGTGCAAAAGTGGTTTCCTGCACCAACACAAGTGCGAAAAGTGGTTTTTCAACACTAACACAAGCGCGAAAAAAGGTTTTTCAACACTATCACAAGTGCAAAAAGTGTTTTTTCCACACTAATACAAGTGCAAAAGTGGTTTCCTGCACCAACACATGTGCGAAAAGTGGGTTTTCAACACTAACACAAGTGCGAAAAGTGGTTTCCTTCACGAACACCATTGCGAAAAGTGGTTTTTCAACACTAACACAAGTGCGAAAAGTGGTTTTTCCACACTAATACAAGTGCAAAAGTGGTTTCCTGCACCAACACAAGTGCGAAAAGTGGTTTCCTTCACTAACACATGTGCGAAAAGTGGTTTTTCTACACTAATACAAGTGCAAAAGTGGTTTCATGTACCAACACAAGTGCGAAAAGTGGTTTTTCAACACTAACACAAGTGCGAAAAGTGGTTTTTCAACACTATCACAAGTGCAAAAAGTGTTTTTTCCACACTAATACAAGTGCAAAAGTGGTTTCCTGCACCAACACAAGTGCGAAAAGTGGTTTCCTTCACCAACACATGTGCGAAAAGTGGGTTTTCAACACTAACACAAGTGTGAAAAGTGGTTTCCTTCACCAACACCATTGTGAACAGTGGTTTTTCAACACTAACACAAGTGCGAAAAGTAGTTTTTCAACACTATCACAAGTGCAAAAAGTGGTTTTCCACACTAATACAAGTGCAAAAGTGGTTTCCTGCACCAACACAATTGCGAAAAGTGGTTTTTCAACACTAACACAAGTGCGAAAAGTGGTTTTTCAACACTAACACAAGTGCGAAAAGTGGTTTTTCCACACTAATACAAGTGCAAAAGTGGTTTCCTGCACCAACACAAGTGCGAAAAGTGTTTTTTCAACACTAACACAAGCGCGAAAAGTGGTTTTTCAACACTATCACTAGTGCAAAAAGTGTTTTTTCCACACTAATACAAGTGCAAAAGTGGTTTCCTGCCCCAACACAAGTGTGAAATGTGGTTTCCTTCACTAACACATGTGCAAAAAGTGGGTTTTCAACACTAACACAAGTGCGAAATGTGGTTTCCTTCACCAACACCTGTGCGAAAAGTGGTTTTTCAACACTAACACAAGTGCGAAAAGTGGTTTTTCCACACTAATACAAGTGCAAAAGTGGTTTCCTGCACCAACACAAGTGCCAAAAGTGGTTTTTCAACACTAACACAAGTGCGAAAAGTGGTTTTTCAACACTATCACAAGTGCAAAAAGTGTTTTTTCCACACTAATACAAGTGCAAAAGTGGTTTCCTGCACCAACACAAGTGCGAAAAGTGGTTTCCTTCACTAACGCATGTGCAAAAAGTGGTTTTTCAACACTAACACAAGTGCGAAAAGTGGTTTCCTTCACTAACACCAGTGCGAAAAGTGGTTTTTCAACACTAACACAAGTGCGAAAAGTGGTTTTTCCACACTAATACAAGTGCAAAAGTGGTTTCCTGCACCAACACAAGTGCGAAAAGTGGTTTTTCAACACTATCACAAGTGCAAAAAGTGTTTTTTCCACACTAATACAAGTGCAAAAGTGGTTTCCTGCACCAACACAAGTACGAAAATTGGTTTTTCAACACTATCACAAGTGCAAAAAGTGTTTTTTCCACACTAATACAAGTGCAAAAGTGGTTTCCTGCACCAACACAAGTACGAAAATTGGTTTTTCAACACTAACACAAGTGCGAAAAGTGGTTTTTCAACACTAACACAAGTGCGAAAAGTGGTTTTTCCACACTAATACAAGTGCAAAAGTGGTTTCCTGCACCAACACAAGTGCGATAAGTGGTTTTTCAACACTAACACAAGTGCGAAAAGTGGTTTCCTTCACTAACACATGTGCGAAAAGTGGATTTTCAACACTAACACAAGTGCAAAAGTGGTTTCCTGCACCAACACAAGTGCGATAAGTGGTTTTTCAACACTAACACAAGTGCGAAAAGTGGTTTCCTTCACCAACACCAGTGCGAAAAGTGGTTTTTCTACACTAACACAAGTGCAAAAAGTGGTTTTTCAACACCAACACAAGTGCGAAAAGTGGTTTCTTTCACTAACACATGTACAAAAAGTGGTTTTTCAACACTAACACAAGTGCGAAAAGTGGTTTTTCAACACTAACACAAGTGCGAAAAGTGGTTTTCCACACTAATACAAGTGCAAAAGTGGTTTCCTGCACCAACACAAGTGCGAAAAGTGGTTTTTCAACACTAACACAAGTGCGAAATGTGGTTTTTCAACACTATCACAAGTGCAAAAAGTGTTTTTTCCACACTAATACAAGTGCAAAAGTGGTTTCCTGCACCAACACAATTGCGAAAAGTGGTTTTTCAACACTAACACAAGTGCGAAAAGTGGTTTTTCCACACTAATACAAGTGCAAAAGTGGTTTCCTGCACCAACACAAGTGCGATAAGTGGTTTTTCAACACTAACACAAGTGCGAAAAGTGGTTTCCTTCACTAACACATGTGCGAAAAGTGGGTTTTCAACACTAACACAAGTGCGAAAAGTGGTTTCCTTCACCAACACCAGTGCGAAAAGTGGTTTTTCAACACTAACACAAGTGCGAAAAGTGGTTTTTCCACACTAATACAAGTGCAAAAGTTGTTTCCTGCACCAACACAAGTGCGAAAAGTGGTTTTTCACCACGAACACAAGTGCGAAAGGTGGTTTTTCAACACTATCACAAGTGCAAAAAGTGTTTTTTCCACACTAATACAAGTGCAAAAGTGGTTTCCTGTACCAACACAAGTGCGAAAAGTGGTTTCCTTCACTAACACGTGCGAAAAGTGGGTTTTCAACACTAACACAAGTGCGAAAAGTGGTTTCCTTCACCAACACCAGTGCGAAAAGTGGTTTTTCAACACTAACACAATGCAAAAAGTGGTTTTCCCACACTAATACAAGTGCAAAAGTGGTTTCCTGCACCAACACAAGTGCGAAAGTGGTTTTTCAACACTAACACAAGTGAGAAAAGTGGTTTTTCAACACTATCACAAGTGCAAAAAGTGTTTTTTCCACACTAATACAAGTGCAAAAGTGGTTTCCTGCACTAACACAAGTGCAAAAAGTGGTTTCTTTCACTAACACATGTGCAAAAAGTGGGTTTTCAACACTAACACAAGTGCGAAAAGTGGGTTTTCAACACTATCACAAGTGCAAAAAGTGTTTTTTCCACACTAATACAAGTGCAAAAGTGGTTTCCTGCACCAACCCAAGTGCGAAAAGTGGTTTTTCAACACTAACACAAGTGCAAAGCGTGGTTTTTCAACACTAACACAAGTGCGAAAAGTGGTTTTTCCACACTAATACAAGTGCAAAAGTGGTTTCCTGCACCAACACAAGTGCGAAAAGTGGTTTTTCCACACTAATACAAGTGCAAAAGTGGTTTCCTGCACCAACACAAGTGCGAAAAGTGGTTTTTCAACACTAACACAAGTGCAAAGAGGTGGTTTTTCAACACTAACACAAGTGCGAAAAGTGTTTTTTCCACACTAATACAAGTGCAAAAGTGGTTTCCTGCACCAACACAAGTGCGAAAAGTAGTTTTTCAACACTAACACAATTGCGAAAAGTGGGTTTTCAACACTATCACAAGTGCAAAAAGTGTTTTTTCCACACTAATACAAGTGCAAAAGTGGTTTCCTGCACCAACCCAAGTGCGAAAAGTGGTTTTTCAACACTAACACAAGTGCGAAAAGTGGTTTTTCAACACTAACACAAGTGCGAAAAGTGGTTTCCTTCACTAACACATGTGCGAAAAGTGGGTTTTCAACACCAACACAAGTGCGAAAACTAGTTTTTCAACACTAACACAAGTGCGAAAAGTGGTTTTTCAAGACTAACACAAGTGCGAAAAGTGGTTTCCTTCACCAACACAAGTGCGAAAAGTGGTTTTTCAACACTAACACAAGTGGGAAAAGTGGATTTTCAACACTAACACAAGTGCGAAAAGTGGTTTTTCAAGACTAACACAAGTGCGAAAAGTGGTTTCCTTCACCAACACAAGTGCGAAAAGTGGTTTTTCAACACTAACACAAGTGCGAAAAGTAGTTTTTCAACACTATCACAAGTGCAAAAAGTGTTTTTTCCACACTAATACAAGTGCAAAAGTGGTTTCCTGCACCAACACAATTGCGAAAAGTGGTTTTTCAACACTAACACAAGTGCGAAAAGTGGTCTTTCAACACTAACACAAGTGCGAAAAGTGGTTTTTCCACACTAATACAAGTGCAAAAGTGGTTTCCTGCACCAACACAAGTGCGAAAAGTGGTTTTTCAACACTAACACAAGCGCGAAAAAAGGTTTTTCAACACTATCACAAGTGCAAAAAGTGTTTTTTCCACACTAATACAAGTGCAAAAGTGGTTTCCTGCACCAACACATGTGCGAAAAGTGGGTTTTCAACACTAACACAAGTGCGAAAAGTGGTTTCCTTCACGAACACCATTGCGAAAAGTGGTTTTTCAACACTAACACAAGTGCGAAAAGTGGTTTTTCCACACTAATACAAGTGCAAAAGTGGTTTCCTGCACCAACACAAGTGCGAAAAGTGGTTTCCTTCACTAACACATGTGCGAAAAGTGGTTTTTCTACACTAATACAAGTGCAAAAGTGGTTTCATGTACCAACACAAGTGCGAAAAGTGGTTTTTCAACACTAACACAAGTGCGAAAAGTGGTTTTTCAACACTATCACAAGTGCAAAAAGTGTTTTTTCCACACTAATACAAGTGCAAAAGTGGTTTCCTGCACCAACACAAGTGCGAAAAGTGGTTTCCTTCACCAACACATGTGCGAAAAGTGGGTTTTCAACACTAACACAAGTGTGAAAAGTGGTTTCCTTCACCAACACCATTGTGAACAGTGGTTTTTCAACACTAACACAAGTGCGAAAAGTAGTTTTTCAACACTATCACAAGTGCAAAAAGTGGTTTTCCACACTAATACAAGTGCAAAAGTGGTTTCCTGCACCAACACAATTGCGAAAAGTGGTTTTTCAACACTAACACAAGTGCGAAAAGTGGTTTTTCAACACTAACACAAGTGCGAAAAGTGGTTTTTCCACACTAATACAAGTGCAAAAGTGGTTTCCTGCACCAACACAAGTGCGAAAAGTGTTTTTTCAACACTAACACAAGCGCGAAAAGTGGTTTTTCAACACTATCACTAGTGCAAAAAGTGTTTTTTCCACACTAATACAAGTGCAAAAGTGGTTTCCTGCCCCAACACAAGTGTGAAATGTGGTTTCCTTCACTAACACATGTGCAAAAAGTGGGTTTTCAACACTAACACAAGTGCGAAATGTGGTTTCCTTCACCAACACCTGTGCGAAAAGTGGTTTTTCAACACTAACACAAGTGCGAAAAGTGGTTTTTCCACACTAATACAAGTGCAAAAGTGGTTTCCTGCACCAACACAAGTGCCAAAAGTGGTTTTTCAACACTAACACAAGTGCGAAAAGTGGTTTTTCAACACTATCACAAGTGCAAAAAGTGTTTTTTCCACACTAATACAAGTGCAAAAGTGGTTTCCTGCACCAACACAAGTGCGAAAAGTGGTTTCCTTCACTAACGCATGTGCAAAAAGTGGTTTTTCAACACTAACACAAGTGCGAAAAGTGGTTTCCTTCACTAACACCAGTGCGAAAAGTGGTTTTTCAACACTAACACAAGTGCGAAAAGTGGTTTTTCCACACTAATACAAGTGCAAAAGTGGTTTCCTGCACCAACACAAGTGCGAAAAGTGGTTTTTCAACACTATCACAAGTGCAAAAAGTGTTTTTTCCACACTAATACAAGTGCAAAAGTGGTTTCCTGCACCAACACAAGTACGAAAATTGGTTTTTCAACACTATCACAAGTGCAAAAAGTGTTTTTTCCACACTAATACAAGTGCAAAAGTGGTTTCCTGCACCAACACAAGTACGAAAATTGGTTTTTCAACACTAACACAAGTGCGAAAAGTGGTTTTTCAACACTAACACAAGTGCGAAAAGTGGTTTTTCCACACTAATACAAGTGCAAAAGTGGTTTCCTGCACCAACACAAGTGCGATAAGTGGTTTTTCAACACTAACACAAGTGCGAAAAGTGGTTTCCTTCACTAACACATGTGCGAAAAGTGGATTTTCAACACTAACACAAGTGCGAAAAGTGGTTTCCTTCACCAACACCAGTGCGAAAAGTGGTTTTTCAACACTAACACAAGTGCGAAAAGTGGTTTTTCCACACTAATACAAGTGCAAAAGTGGTTTCCTGCACCAACACAAGTGCGAAAAGTGGTTTTTCAACACGAACACAAGTGTGAAAGGTGGTTTTTCAACACTATCACAAGTGCAAAAAGTGTTTTTGCCACACTAATACAAGTGCAAAAGTGGTTTCCTGTACCAACACAAGTGCGAAAAGTGGTTTCCTTCACTAACACATGTGCGAAAAGTGGGTTTTCAACACTAACACAAGTGCGAAAAGTGGTTTCCTTCACCAACACCAGTGCGAAAAGTGGTTTTTCAACACTATCACAAGTGCAAAAAGTGTTTTTTCCACACTAATAAAAGTGCAAAAGTGGTTTCCTGCACTAACACAAGTGCAAAAAGTGGTTTCTTTCACTAACACATGTGCAAAAAGTGGGTTTTCAACACTAACACAAGTGCGAAAAGTGGTTTGCTTCACCAACACCAGTGCGAAAAGTGGTTTTTCTACACTAACACAAGTGCAAAAAGTGGTTTTTCAACACTAACACAAGTGCAAAAAGTGGTTTTTCCACACTAATACAAGTGCAAAAGTGGTTTTTCAACACTAACACAAGTGCGAAAAGTGGTTTTTCAACACTAACACAAGTGCGAAAAGTGGTTTTTCCACACTAATACAAGTGCAAAAGTGGTTTCCTGCACCAACACAAGTGCGAAAAGTGGTTTTTCAGCACTAACACAAGTGCGAAAAGTGGTTTTTCCACACTAATACAAGTGCAAAAGTGGTTTCCTGCACCAACACAAGTGCGATAAGTGGTTTTTCAACACTAACACAAGTGCGAAAAGTGGTTTCCTTCACCAACACCAGTGCGAAAAGTGGTTTTTCTACACTAACACAAGTGCAAAAAGTGGTTTTTCAACACCAACACAAGTGCGAAAAGTGGTTTCTTTCACTAACACATGTACAAAAAGTGGTTTTTCAACACTAACACAAGTGCGAAAAGTGGTTTTTCAACACTAACACAAGTGCGAAAAGTGGTTTTCCACACTAATACAAGTGCAAAAGTGGTTTCCTGCACCAACACAAGTGCGAAAAGTGGTTTTTCAACACTAACACAAGTGCGAAATGTGGTTTTTCAACACTATCACAAGTGCAAAAAGTGTTTTTTCCACACTAATACAAGTGCAAAAGTGGTTTCCTGCACCAACACAATTGCGAAAAGTGGTTTTTCAACACTAACACAAGTGCGAAAAGTGGTTTTTCCACACTAATACAAGTGCAAAAGTGGTTTCCTGCACCAACACAAGTGCGATAAGTGGTTTTTCAACACTAACACAAGTGCGAAAAGTGGTTTCCTTCACTAACACATGTGCGAAAAGTGGGTTTTCAACACTAACACAAGTGCGAAAAGTGGTTTCCTTCACCAGCACCAGTGCGAAAAGTGGTTTTTCAACACTAACACAAGTGCGAAAAGTGGTTTTTCCACACTAATACAAGTGCAAAAGTTGTTTCCTGCACCAACACAAGTGCGAAAAGTGGTTTTTCACCACGAACACAAGTGCGAAAGGTGGTTTTTCAACACTATCACAAGTGCAAAAAGTGTTTTTTCCACACTAATACAAGTGCAAAAGTGGTTTCCTGTACCAACACAAGTGCGAAAAGTGGTTTCCTTCACTAACACGTGCGAAAAGTGGGTTTTCAACACTAACACAAGTGCGAAAAGTGGTTTCCTTCACCAACACCAGTGCGAAAAGTGGTTTTTCAACACTAACACAATGCAAAAAGTGGTTTTCCCACACTAATACAAGTGCAAAAGTGGTTTCCTGCACCAACACAAGTGCGAAAGTGGTTTTTCAACACTAACACAAGTGAGAAAAGTGGTTTTTCAACACTATCACAAGTGCAAAAAGTGTTTTTTCCACACTAATACAAGTGCAAAAGTGGTTTCCTGCACTAACACAAGTGCAAAAAGTGGTTTCTTTCACTAACACATGTGCAAAAAGTGGGTTTTCAACACTAACACAAGTGCGAAAAGTGGGTTTTCAACACTATCACAAGTGCAAAAAGTGTTTTTTCCACACTAATACAAGTGCAAAAGTGGTTTCCTGCACCAACCCAAGTGCGAAAAGTGGTTTTTCAACACAAACACAAGTGCAAAGCGTGGTTTTTCAACACTAACACAAGTGCGAAAAGTGGTTTTTCCACACTAATACAAGTGCAAAAGTGGTTTCCTGCACCAACACAAGTGCGAAAAGTGGTTTTTCCACACTAATACAAGTGCAAAAGTGGTTTCCTGCACCAACACAAGTGCGAAAAGTGGTTTTTCAACACTAACACAAGTGCAAAGAGGTGGTTTTTCAACACTAACACAAGTGCGAAAAGTGTTTTTTCCACACTAATACAAGTGCAAAAGTGGTTTCCTGCACCAACACAAGTGCGAAAAGTAGTTTTTCAACACTAACACAATTGTGAAAAGTGGGTTTTCAACACTATCACAAGTGCAAAAAGTGTTTTTTCCACACTAATACAAGTGCAAAAGTGGTTTCCTGCACCAACCCAAGTGCGAAAAGTGGTTTTTCAACACTAACACAAGTGCGAAAAGTGGTTTTTCAACACTAACACAAGTGCGAAAAGTGGTTTCCTTCACTAACACATGTGCGAAAAGTGGGTTTTCAACACCAACACAAGTGCGAAAACTAGTTTTTCAACACTAACACAAGTGCGAAAAGTGGTTTTTCAAGACTAACACAAGTGCGAAAAGTGGTTTCCTTCACCAACACAAGTGCGAAAAGTGGTTTTTCAACACTAACACAAGTGGGAAAAGTGGATTTTCAACACTAACACAAGTGCGAAAAGTGGTTTTTCAAGACTAACACAAGTGCGAAAAGTGGTTTCCTTCACCAACACAAGTGCGAAAAGTGGTTTTTCAACACTAACACAAGTGCGAAAAGTAGTTTTTCAACACTATCACAAGTGCAAAAAGTGTTTTTTCCACACTAATACAAGTGCAAAAGTGGTTTCCTGCACCAACACAATTGCGAAAAGTGGTTTTTCAACACTAACACAAGTGCGAAAAGTGGTCTTTCAACACTAACACAAGTGCGAAAAGTGGTTTTTCCACACTAATACAAGTGCAAAAGTGGTTTCCTGCACCAACACAAGTGCGAAAAGTGGTTTTTCAACACTAACACAAGCGCGAAAAAAGGTTTTTCAACACTATCACAAGTGCAAAAAGTGTTTTTTCCACACTAATACAAGTGCAAAAGTGGTTTCCTGCACCAACACATGTGCGAAAAGTGGGTTTTCAACACTAACACAAGTGCGAAAAGTGGTTTCCTTCACGAACACCATTGCGAAAAGTGGTTTTTCAACACTAACACAAGTGCGAAAAGTGGTTTTTCCACACTAATACAAGTGCAAAAGTGGTTTCCTGCACCAACACAAGTGCGAAAAGTGGTTTCCTTCACTAACACATGTGCGAAAAGTGGTTTTTCTACACTAATACAAGTGCAAAAGTGGTTTCATGTACCAACACAAGTGCGAAAAGTGGTTTTTCAACACTAACACAAGTGCGAAAAGTGGTTTTTCAACACTATCACAAGTGCAAAAAGTGTTTTTTCCACACTAATACAAGTGCAAAAGTGGTTTCCTGCACCAACACACGTGCGAAAAGTGGTTTCCTTCACCAACACATGTGCGAAAAGTGGGTTTTCAACACTAACACAAGTGTGAAAAGTGGTTTCCTTCACCAACACCATTGTGAACAGTGGTTTTTCAACACTAACACAAGTGCGAAAAGTAGTTTTTCAACACTATCACAAGTGCAAAAAGTGGTTTTCCACACTAATACAAGTGCAAAAGTGGTTTCCTGCACCAACACAATTGCGAAAAGTGGTTTTTCAACACTAACACAAGTGCGAAAAGTGGTTTTTCAACACTAACACAAGTGCGAAAAGTGGTTTTTCCACACTAATACAAGTGCAAAAGTGGTTTCCTGCACCAACACAAGTGCGAAAAGTGTTTTTTCAACACTAACACAAGCGCGAAAAGTGGTTTTTCAACACTATCACTAGTGCAAAAAGTGTTTTTTCCACACTAATACAAGTGCAAAAGTGGTTTCCTGCCCCAACACAAGTGTGAAATGTGGTTTCCTTCACTAACACATGTGCAAAAAGTGGGTTTTCAACACTAACACAAGTGCGAAATGTGGTTTCCTTCACCAACACCTGTGCGAAAAGTGGTTTTTCAACACTAACACAAGTGCGAAAAGTGGTTTTTCCACACTAATACAAGTGCAAAAGTGGTTTCCTGCACCAACACAAGTGCCAAAAGTGGTTTTTCAACACTAACACAAGTGCGAAAAGTGGTTTTTCAACACTATCACAAGTGCAAAAAGTGTTTTTTCCACACTAATACAAGTGCAAAAGTGGTTTCCTGCACCAACACAAGTGCGAAAAGTGGTTTCCTTCACTAACGCATGTGCAAAAAGTGGTTTTTCAACACTAACACAAGTGCGAAAAGTGGTTTCCTTCACTAACACCAGTGCGAAAAGTGGTTTTTCAACACTAACACAAGTGCGAAAAGTGGTTTTTCCACACTAATACAAGTGCAAAAGTGGTTTCCTGCACCAACACAAGTGCGAAAAGTGGTTTTTCAACACTATCACAAGTGCAAAAAGTGTTTTTTCCACACTAATACAAGTGCAAAAGTGGTTTCCTGTACCAACACAAGTGCGAAAAGTGGTTTCCTTCACTAACACATGTGCGAAAAGTGGGTTTTCAACACTAACACAAGTGCGAAAAGTGGTTTCCTTCACCAACACCAGTGCGAAAAGTGGTTTTTCAACACTAACACAATGCGAAAAGTGGTTTTCCCACACTAATACAAGTGCAAAAGTGGTTTCCTGCACCAACACAAGTGCGAAAGTGGTTTTTCAACACTAACACAAGTGCGAAAAGTGTTTTTTCAACACTATCACAAGTGCAAAAAGTGTTTTTTCCACACTAATACAAGTGCAAAAGTGGTTTCCTGCACTAACACAAGTGCAAAAAGTGGTTTCTTTCATTAACACATGTGCAAAAAGTGGGTTTTCAACACTAACACAAGTGCGAAAAGTGGTTTCCTTCACCAACACCAGTGCGAAAAGTGGTTTTTCAACACTAACACAAGTGCAAAAAGTGGTTTTTCAACACTAACACAAGTGCGAAAAGTGGTTTTTCCACACTAATACAAGTGCAAAAGTGGTTTCCTGCACCAACACAAGTGCGAAAAGTGGTTTCTTTCACTAACACATGTGCAAAAAGTGGTTTTTCAGCACTAACACAAGTGCGAAAAGTGGTTTTTCAACACTAACACAAGTGCGAAAAGTGGTTTTTCCACACTAATACAAGTGCAAAAGTGGTTTCCTGCACCAACACAAGTGCGAAAAGTGGTTTTTCAACACTAACACAAGTGCAAAGAAGTGGTTTTTCAACACTAACACAAGTGCGAAAAGTGGTTTTTCCACACTAATACAAGTGCAAAAGTGGTTTCCTGCACCAACACAAGTGCGAAAAGTGGTTTTTCAACACTAACACAAGTGCGAAAAGTGGGTTTTCAACACTATCACAAGTGCAAAAAGTGTTTTTTCCACACTAATACAAGTGCAAAAGTGGTTTCTTGCACCAACACAAGTGCGAAAAGTGGTTTTTCAACACTAACACAAGTGCGAAAAGTGGTTTTTCAACACTAACACAAGTGCGAAAAGTGGTTTCCTTCACTAACACATGTGCGAAAAGTGGGTTTTCAACACTAACACAAGTGCGAAAAGTGTTTTTTCAACACCAACACAAGTGCGAAAACTAGTTTTTCAACACTAACACAAGTGGAAAAGTGGTTTTTCAAGACTAACACAAGTGCGAAAAGTGGTTTCCTTCACCAACACAAGTGCGAAAAGTGGTTTTTCAACACTAACACAAGTGGGAAAAGTGGATTTTCAACACTAACACAAGTGCGAAAAGTGGTTTTTCAAGACTAACACAAGTGCGAAAAGTGGTTTCCTTCACCAACACAAGTGCGAAAAGTGGTTTTTCAACACTAACACAAGTGCGAAAAGTAGTTTTTCAACACTATCACAAGTGCAAAAAGTGTTTTTTCCACACTAATACAAGTGCAAAAGTGGTTTCCAGCACCAACACAATTGCGAAAAGTGGTTTTTCAACACTAACACAAGTGCGAAAAGTGGTTTTTCAACACTAACACAAGTGTGAAAAGTGGTTTTTCCACACTAATACAAGTGCAAAAGTGGTTTCCTGCACCAACACAAGTGCGAAAAGTGGTTTTTCAACACTAACACAAGCGCGAAAAGTGGTTTTTCAACACTATCACTAGTGCAAAAAGTGTTTTTTCCACACTAATACAAGTGCAAAAGTGGTTTCCTGCACCAACACAAGTGTGAAATGTGGTTTCCTTCACCAACACATGTGCAAAAAGTGGGTTTTCAACACTAACACAAGTGCGAAATGTGGTTTCCTTCACCAACACCTGTGCGAAAAGTGGTTTTTCAACACTAACACAAGTGCGAAAAGTGGTTTTTCCACACTAATACAAGTGCAAAAGTGGTTTCCTGCACCAACACAAGTGCGAAAAGTGGTTTTTCAACACTAACACAAGTGCGAAAAGTGGTTTTTCAACACTATCACAAGTGCAAAAAGTGTTTTTTCCACACTAATACAAGTGCAAAAGTGGTTTCCTGCACCAACACAAGTGCGAAAAGTGGTTTCCTTCACTAACGCATGTGCAAAAAGTGGGTTTTCAACACTAACACAAGTGCGAAAAGTGGTTTCCTTCACTAACACCAGTGCGAAAAGTGGTTTTTCAACACTAACACAAGTGCGAAAAGTGGTTTTTCCACACTAATACAAGTGCAAAAGTGGTTTCCTGCACCAACACAAGTGCGAAAAGTGGTTTCCTTCACTAACGCATGTGCAAAAAGTGGGTTTTCAACACTATCACAAGTGCAAAAAGTGTTTTTTCCACACTAATACAAGTGCAAAAGTGGTTTCCTGCACCAACACAAGTGCGAAAAGTGGTTTTTCAACATGAACACAAGTGCGAAAAGTGGTTTTTCAACACTATCACAAGTGCAAAAAGTGTTTTTTCCACACTAATACAAGTGCAAAAGTGGTTTCCTGCACCAACACAAGTGCGAAAAGTGGTTTCTTTCACTAACACATGTGCAAAAAGTGGTTTTTCAACACTAACACAAGTGCGAAAAGTGGTTTTTCAACACTAACACAAGTGCAAAAAGTGGTTTTTCCACACTAATACAAGTGCAAAAGTGGTTTCCTGCACCAACACAAGTGCGAAAAGTGGTTTTTCAACACTAACACAAGTGCGAAAAGTGGTTTTTCCACACTAATACAAGTGCAAAAGTGGTTTCCTGCACCAACACAAGTGCGAAAAGTAGTTTTTCAACACTAACACAAGTGCGAAAAGTGGGTTTTCAACACTATCACAAGTGCAAAAAGTGTTTTTTCCACACTAATACAAGTGCAAAAGTGGTTTCCTGCACCAAACCAAGTGCGAAAAGTGGTTTTTCAACACTAACACAAGTGCGAAAAGTGGTTTTTCAACACTAACACAAGTGCGAAAAGTGGTTTCCTTCACTAACACATGTGCGAAAAGTGGGTTTTCAACACCAACACAAGTGCGAAAACTAGTTTTTCAACACTAACACAAGTGCGAAAAGTGGTTTTTCAAGACTAACACAAGTGCGAAAAGTGGTTTCCTTCACCAACACAAGTGCGAAAAGTGGTTTTTCAACACTAACACAAGTGGGAAAAGTGGATTTTCAACACTAACACAAGTGTGAAAAGTGGTTTTTCAAGACTAACACAAGTGCGAAAAGTGGTTTCCTTCACCAACACAAGTGCGAAAAGTGGTTTTTCAACACTAACACAAGTGCGAAAAGTAGTTTTTCAACACTATCACAAGTGCAAAAAGTGTTTTTTCCACACTAATACAAGTGCAAAAGTGGTTTCCAGCACCAACACAATTGCGAAAAGTGGTTTTTCAACACTAACACAAGTGCGAAAAGTGGTTTTTCAACACTAACACAAGTGCGAAAAGTGGTTTTTCCACACTAATACAAGTGCAAAAGTGGTTTCCTGCACCAACACAAGTGCGAAAAGTGGTTTTTCAACACTAACACAAGCGCGAAAAGTGGTTTTTCAACACTATCACTAGTGCAAAAAGTGTTTTTTCCACACTAATACAAGTGCAAAAGTGGTTTCCTGCACCAACACAAGTGTGAAATGTGGTTTCCTTCACTAACACATGTGCAAAAAGTGGGTTTTCAACACTAACACAAGTGCGAAATGTGGTTTCCTTCACCAACACCTGTGCGGAAAGTGGTTTTTCAACACTAACACAAGTGCAAAAGTGGTTTCCTGCACCAACACAAGTGCGAAAAGTGGTTTTTCAACACTAACACAAGTGCAAAGAAGTGGTTTTTCAACACTAACACAAGTGCGAAAAGTGGTTTTTCCACACTAATACAAGTGCAAAAGTGGTTTCCTGCACCAACACAAGTGCGAAAAGTAGTTTTTCAACACTAACACAAGTGCGAAAAGTGGGTTTTCAACACTATCACAAGTGCAAAAAGTGTTTTTTCCACACTAATACAAGTGCAAAAGTGGTTTCCTGCACCAACCCAAGTGCGAAAAGTGGTTTTTCAACACTAACACAAGTGCGAAAAGTGGTTTTTCAACACTAACACAAGTGCGAAAAGTGGTTTCCTTCACTAACACATGTGCGAAAAGTGGGTTTTCAACACCAACACAAGTGCGAAAACTAGTTTTTCAACACTAACACAAGTGCGAAAAGTGGTTTTTCAAGACTAACACAAGTGCGAAAAGTGGTTTCCTTCACCAACACAAGTGCGAAAAGTGGTTTTTCAACACTAACACAAGTGGGAAAAGTGGATTTTCAACACTAACACAAGTGCGAAAAGTGGTTTTTCAAGACTAACACAAGTGCGAAAAGTGGTTTCCTTCACCAACACAAGTGCGAAAAGTGGTTTTTCAACACTAACACAAGTGCGAAAAGTAGTTTTTCAACACTATCACAAGTGCAAAAAGTGTTTTTTCCACACTAATACAAGTGCAAAAGTGGTTTCCAGCACCAACACAATTGCGAAAAGTGGTTTTTCAACACTAACACAAGTGCGAAAAGTGGTTTTTCAACACTAACACAAGTGCGAAAAGTGGTTTCCTTCACTAACACATGTGCGAAAAGTGGGTTTTCAACACTAACACAAGTGCGAAAAGTGTTTTTTCAACACCAACACAAGTGCGAAAACTAGTTTTTCAACACTAACACAAGTGGAAAAGTGGTTTTTCAAGACTAACACAAGTGCGAAAAGTGGTTTCCTTCACCAACACAAGTGCGAAAAGTGGTTTTTCAACACTAACACAAGTGGGAAAAGTGGATTTTCAACACTAACACAAGTGCGAAAAGTGGTTTTTCAAGACTAACACAAGTGCGAAAAGTGGTTTCCTTCACCAACACAAGTGCGAAAAGTGGTTTTTCAACACTAACACAAGTGCGAAAAGTAGTTTTTCAACACTATCACAAGTGCAAAAAGTGTTTTTTCCACACTAATACAAGTGCAAAAGTGGTTTCCAGCACCAACACAATTGCGAAAAGTGGTTTTTCAACACTAACACAAGTGCGAAAAGTGGTTTTTCAACACTAACACAAGTGCGAAAAGTGGTTTTTCCACACTAATACAAGTGCAAAAGTGGTTTCCTGCACCAACACAAGTGCGAAAAGTGGTTTTTCAACACTAACACAAGCGTGAAAAGTGGTTTTTCAACACTATCACTAGTGCAAAAAGTGTTTTTTCCACACTAATACAAGTGCAAAAGTGGTTTCCTGCACCAACACAAGTGTGAAATGTGGTTTCCTTCACTAACACATGTGCAAAAAGTGGGTTTTCAACACTAACACAAGTGCGAAATGTGGTTTCCTTCACCAACACCTGTGCGAAAAGTGGTTTTTCAACACTAACACAAGTGCGAAAAGTGGTTTTTCCACACTAATACAAGTGCAAAAGTGGTTTCCTGCACCAACACAAGTGCGAAAAGTGGTTTTTCAACACTAACACAAGTGCGAAAAGTGGTTTTTCAACACTATCACAAGTGCAAAAAGTGTTTTTTCCACACTAATACAAGTGCAAAAGTGGTTTCCTGCACCAACACAAGTGCGAAAAGTGGTTTCCTTCACTAACGCATGTGCAAAAAGTGGGTTTTCAACACTAACACAAGTGCGAAAAGTGGTTTCCTTCACTAACACCAGTGCGAAAAGTGGTTTTTCAACACTAACACAAGTGCGAAAAGTGGTTTTTCCACACTAATACAAGTGCAAAAGTGGTTTCCTGCACCAACACAAGTGCGAAAAGTGGTTTCCTTCACTAACGCATGTGCAAAAAGTGGGTTTTCAACACTATCACAAGTGCAAAAAGTGTTTTTTCCACACTAATACAAGTGCAAAAGTGGTTTCCTGCACCAACACAAGTGCGAAAAGTGGTTTTTCAACATGAACACAAGTGCGAAAAGTGGTTTTTCAACACTATCACAAGTGCAAAAAGTGTTTTTTCCACACTAATACAAGTGCAAAAGTGGTTTCCTGCACCAACACAAGTGCGAAAAGTGGTTTCTTTCACTAACACATGTGCAAAAAGTGGTTTTTCAACACTAACACAAGTGCGAAAAGTGGTTTTTCAACACTAACACAAGTGCAAAAAGTGGTTTTTCCACACTAATACAAGTGCAAAAGTGGTTTCCTGCACCAACACAAGTGCGAAAAGTGGTTTTTCAACACTAACACAAGTGCGAAAAGTGGTTTTTCCACACTAATACAAGTGCAAAAGTGGTTTCCTGCACCAACACAAGTGCGAAAAGTAGTTTTTCAACACTAACACAAGTGCGAAAAGTGGGGTTTCAACACTATCACAAGTGCAAAAAGTGTTTTTTCCACACTAATACAAGTGCAAAAGTGGTTTCCTGCACCAACCCAAGTGCGAAAAGTGGTTTTTCAACACTAACACAAGTGCGAAAAGTGGTTTTTCAACACTAACACAAGTGCGAAAAGTGGTTTCCTTCACTAACACATGTGCGAAAAGTGGGTTTTCAACACCAACACAAGTGCGAAAACTAGTTTTTCAACACTAACACAAGTGCGAAAAGTGGTTTTTCAAGACTAACGCAAGTGCGAAAAGTGGTTTCCTTCACCAACACAAGTGCGAAAAGTGGTTTTTCAACACTAACACAAGTGGGAAAAGTGGATTTTCAACACTAACACAAGTGCGAAAAGTGGTTTTTCAAGACTAACACAAGTGCGAAAAGTGGTTTCCTTCACCAACACAAGTGCGAAAAGTGGTTTTTCAACACTAACACAAGTGCGAAAAGTAGTTTTTCAACACTATCACAAGTGCAAAAAGTGTTTTTTCCACACTAATACAAGTGCAAAAGTGGTTTCCAGCACCAACACAATTGCGAAAAGTGGTTTTTCAACACTAACACAAGTGCGAAAAGTGGTTTTTCAACACTAACACAAGTGCGAAAAGTGGTTTTTCCACACTAATACAAGTGCAAAAGTGGTTTCCTGCACCAACACAAGTGCGAAAAGTGGTTTTTCAACACTAACACAAGCGCGAAAAGTGGTTTTTCAACACTATCACTAGTGCAAAAAGTGTTTTTTCCACACTAATACAAGTGCAAAAGTGGTTTCCTGCACCAACACAAGTGTGAAATGTGGTTTCCTTCACTAACACATGTGCAAAAAGTGGGTTTTCAACACTAACACAAGTGCGAAATGTGGTTTCCTTCACCAACACCTGTGCGAAAAGTGGTTTTTCAACACTAACACAAGTGCAAAAGTGGTTTCCTGCACCAACACAAGTGCGAAAAGTGGTTTTTCAACACTAACACAAGTGCAAAGAGGTGGTTTTTCAACACTAACACAAGTGCGAAAAGTGGTTTTTCCACACTAATACAAGTGCAAAAGTGGTTTCTTGCACCAACACAAGTGCGAAAAGTAGTTTTTCAACACTAACACAAGTGCGAAAAGTGGGTTTTCAACACTATCACAAGTGCAAAAAGTGTTTTTTCCACACTAATACAAGTGCAAAAGTGGTTTCCTGCACCAACCCAAGTGCGAAAACTGGTTTTTCAACACTAACACAAGTGCGAAAAGTGGTTTTTCAACACTAACACAAGTGCGAAAAGTGGTTTCCTTCACTAACACATGTGCGAAAAGTGGGTTTTCAACACCAACACAAGTGCGAAAACTAGTTTTTCAACACTAACACAAGTGCGAAAAGTGGTTTTTCAAGACTAACACAAGTGCGAAAAGTGGTTTCCTTCACCAACACAAGTGCGAAAAGTGGTTTTTCAACACTAACACAAGTGGGAAAAGTGGATTTTCAACACTAACACAAGTGCGAAAAGTGGTTTTTCAAGACTAACACAAGTGCGAAAAGTGGTTTCCTTCACCAACACAAGTGCGAAAAGTGGTTTTTCAACACTAACACAAGTGCGAAAAGTAGTTTTTCAACACTATCACAAGTGCAAAAAGTGTTTTTTCCACACTAATACAAGTGCAAAAGTGGTTTCCAGCACCAACACAATTGCGAAAAGTGGTTTTTCAACACTAACACAAGTGCGAAAAGTGGTTTTTCAACACTAACACAAGTGCGAATAGTGGTTTTTCAACACTAACACAAGTGTGAAAAGTGGTTTTTCAACACTAACACAAGTGCGAAAAGTGTTTTTTCCACACTAATACAAGTGCAAAAGAGGTTTCCTGCACCAACACAAGTGCGAAAAGTGGTTTTTCAACACTAACACAAGTGCGAATAGTGGTTTTTCAACACTAACACAAGTGTGAAAAGTGGTTTTTCAACACTAACACAAGTGCGAAAAGTGTTTTTTCCACACTAATACAAGTGCAAAAGAGGTTTCCTGCACCAACACTAGTGCGAAAAGTGGTTTTTCAACACTAACACAAGTGCGAAAAGTGTTTTTCAACACTAACACAAGTGCGAAAAGTGGTTTTTCAACACTAACACAAGTGCGAAAAGTGGTTTCCTGCACCAACACAAGTGCGAAAAGTGGTTTTTCAACACTAACACAAGTGTGAAAAGTGGTTTTTCAACACTATCACAAGTGCAAAAAGTGTTTTTTCCACACTAATACAAGTGCAAAAGTGGTTTCCTGCACCAACACAAGTGCGAAAAGTGGTTTTTCAACACTAACACAAGTGTGAAAAGTGGTTTTTCAACACTATCACAAGTGCAAAAAGTGTTTTTTCCACACTAATACAAGTGCAAAAGTAGTTTCCTGCACCAACACAAGTGCGAAAAGTGGTTTTTCAACACTAACACAAGTGCGAAAAGTAGTTTGTCAACACTAACACAAGTGCGAAAAGTGGTTTTTCAACACTAACACAAGTGCGAAAAGTGGTTTTTCCACACTAATACAAGTGCAAATGTGGTTTCCTGCACCAACACAAGTGTGAAAAGTGGTTTTTCAACACTAACACAAGTGCGAAAAGAGGTTTTTCAACACTATCACAAGTGCAAAAAGTGTTTTTTCCACACTAATACAAGTGCAAAAGTGGTTTCCTGCACCAACACAAGTGCAAAAGTGGTTTCCTACACCAACACAAGTGCGAAAAGTGGTTTTTCAACACTAACACAAGTGCGAAAAGTGGTTCTTCAACACTAACACAAGTGCGAAAAGTGGTTTTTCAACACTAACACAAGTGCAAAAAGTATTTTTTCCACACTAATACAAGTGCAAAAGTGGCTTCCTGCACCAACACAAGTGCGAAAAGTGGTTTTTCAACACTAACACAAGTGCGAAAAGTGGTTTTTCCACACTAATACAAGTGCAAAAGTGGTTTCCTGCACCAACACAAGTGCGAAAAGTGGTTTTTCAACACTAACACAAGTGCGAAAAGTGGTTTTTCAACACTAACACAAGTGCGAAAAGTGGTTTCCTTCACTAACGCATGTGCAAAAAGTGGGTTTTCAACACTAACACAAGTGCGAAAAGTGGTTTCCTTCACTAACACCAGTGCGAAAAGTGGTTTTTCAACACTAACACAAGTGCGAAAAGTGGTTTTTCCACACTAATACAAGTGCAAAAGTGGTTTCCTGTACCAACACAAGTGCGAAAAGTGGTTTTTCAACACTATTCCAAGTGCAAAAAGTGTTTTTTCCACACTAATACAAGTGCAAAAGTGGTTTCCTGTACCAACACAAGTGCGAAAAGTGGTTTCCTTCACTAACACATGTGCGAAAAGTGGGTTTTCAACACTAACACAAGTGCGAAAAGTGGTTTCCTTCACCAACACCAGTGCGAAAAGTGGTTTTTCAACACTAACACAATGCGAAAAGTGGTTTTCCCACACTAATACAAGTGCAAAAGTGGTTTCCTGCACCAACACAAGTGCAAAAGTGGTTTCCTGCACCAACACAAGTGTGAAAAGTGGTTTTTCAACACTAACACAAGTGCGAAATGTGGTTTTTCAACACTATCACAAGTGCAAAAAGTGTTTTTTCCACACTAATACAAGTGCAAAAGTGGTTTCCTGCACCAACACAAGTACGAAAATTGGTTTTTCAACACTAACACAAGTGCGAAAAGTGGTTTTTCAACACTAACACAAGTGCGAAAAGTGGTTTTTCCACACTAATACAAGTGCAAAAGTGGTTTCCTGCACCAACACAAGTGCGATAAGTGGTTTTTCAACACTAACACAAGTGCGAAAAGTGGTTTCCTTCACTAACACATGTGCGACAAGTGGATTTTCAACACTAACACAAGTGCGAAAAGTGGTTTCCTTCACCAACACCAGTGCGAAAAGTGGTTTTTCAACACTAACACAAGTGCGAAAAGTGGTTTTTCCACACTAATACAAGTGCAAAAGTGGTTTCCTGCACCAACACAAGTGCGAAAAGTGGTTTTTCAACACGAACACAAGTGTGAAAGGTGGTTTTTCAACACTATCACAAGTGCAAAAAGTGTTTTTGCCACACTAATACAAGTGCAAAAGTGGTTTCCTGTACCAACACAAGTGCGAAAAGTGGTTTCCTTCACTAACACATGTGCGAAAAGTGGGTTTTCAACACTAACACAAGTGCGAAAAGTGGTTTCCTTCACCAACACCAGTGCGAAAAGTGGTTTTTCAACACTAACACAATGCAAAAAGTGGTTTTCCCACACTAATACAAGTGCAAAAGTGGTTTCCTGCACCAACACAAGTGCGAAAGTGGTTTTTCAACACTAACATAAGTGCGAAAAGTGGTTTTTCAACACTATCACAAGTGCAAAAAGTGTTTTTTCCACACTAATAAAAGTGCAAAAGTGGTTTCCTGCACTAACACAAGTGCAAAAAGTGGTTTCTTTCACTAACACATGTGCAAAAAGTGGGTTTTCAACACTAACACAAGTGCGAAAAGTGGTTTGCTTCACCAACACCAGTGCGAAAAGTGGTTTTTCTACACTAACACAAGTGCAAAAAGTGGTTTTTCAACACTAACACAAGTGCAAAAAGTGGTTTTTCCACACTAATACAAGTGCAAAAGTGGTTTTTCAACACTAACACAAGTGCGAAAAGTGGTTTTTCAACACTAACACAAGTGCGAAAAGTGGTTTTTCCACACTAATACAAGTGCAAAAGTGGTTTCCTGCACCAACACAAGTGCGAAAAGTGGTTTTTCAACACTAACACAAGTGCGAAAAGTGGTTTTTCCACACTAATACAAGTGCAAAAGTGGTTTCCTGCACCAACACAAGTGCGATAAGTGGTTTTTCAACACTAACACAAGTGCGAAAAGTGGTTTCCTTCACCAACACCAGTGCGAAAAGTGGTTTTTCTACACTAACACAAGTGCAAAAAGTGGTTTTTCAACACCAACACAAGTGCGAAAAGTGGTTTCTTTCACTAACACATGTACAAAAAGTGGTTTTTCAACACTAACACAAGTGCGAAAAGTGGTTTTTCAACACTAACACAAGTGCGAAAAGTGGTTTTCCACACTAATACAAGTGCAAAAGTGGTTTCCTGCACCAACACAAGTGCGAAAAGTGGTTTTTCAACACTAACACAAGTGCGAAATGTGGTTTTTCAACACTATCACAAGTGCAAAAAGTGTTTTTTCCACACTAATACAAGTGCAAAAGTGGTTTCCTGCACCAACACAAGTGCGAAAAGTGGTTTTTCAACACTAACACAAGTGCGAAAAGTGGTTTTTCCACACTAATACAAGTGCAAAAGTGGTTTCCTGCACCAACACAAGTGCGATAAGTGGTTTTTCAACACTAACACAAGTGCGAAAAGTGGTTTCCTTCACTAACACATGTGCGAAAAGTGGGTTTTCAACACTAACACAAGTGCGAAAAGTGGTTTCCTTCACCAACACCAGTGCGAAAAGTGGTTTTTCAACACTAACACAAGTGCGAAAAGTGGTTTTTCCACACTAATACAAGTGCAAAAGTTGTTTCCTGCACCAACACAAGTGCGAAAAGTGGTTTTTCACCACGAACACAAGTGCGAAAGGTGGTTTTTCAACACTATCACAAGTGCAAAAAGTGTTTTTTCCACACTAATACAAGTGCAAAAGTGGTTTCCTGTACCAACACAAGTGCGAAAAGTGGTTTCCTTCACTAACACGTGCGAAAAGTGGGTTTTCAACACTAACACAAGTGCGAAAAGTGGTTTCCTTCACCAACACCAGTGCGAAAAGTGGTTTTTCAACACTAACACAATGCAAAAAGTGGTTTTCCCACACTAATACAAGTGCAAAAGTGGTTTCCTGCACCAACACAAGTGCGAAAGTGGTTTTTCAACACTAACACAAGTGAGAAAAGTGGTTTTTCAACACTATCACAAGTGCAAAAAGTGTTTTTTCCACACTAATACAAGTGCAAAAGTGGTTTCCTGCACTAACACAAGTGCAAAAAGTGGTTTCTTTCACTAACACATGTGCAAAAAGTGGGTTTTCAACACTAACACAAGTGCGAAAAGTGGGTTTTCAACACTATCACAAGTGCAAAAAGTGTTTTTTCCACACTAATACAAGTGCAAAAGTGGTTTCCTGCACCAACCCAAGTGCGAAAAGTGGTTTTTCAACACTAACACAAGTGCAAAGCGTGGTTTTTCAACACTAACACAAGTGCGAAAAGTGGTTTTTCCACACTAATACAAGTGCAAAAGTGGTTTCCTGCACCAACACAAGTGCGAAAAGTGGTTTTTCCACACTAATACAAGTGCAAAAGTGGTTTCCTGCACCAACACAAGTGCGAAAAGTGGTTTTTCAACACTAACACAAGTGCAAAGAGGTGGTTTTTCAACACTAACACAAGTGCGAAAAGTGTTTTTTCCACACTAATACAAGTGCAAAAGTGGTTTCCTGCACCAACACAAGTGCGAAAAGTAGTTTTTCAACACTAACACAATTGCGAAAAGTGGGTTTTCAACACTATCACAAGTGCAAAAAGTGTTTTTTCCACACTAATACAAGTGCAAAAGTGGTTTCCTGCACCAACCCAAGTGCGAAAAGTGGTTTTTCAACACTAACACAAGTGCGAAAAGTGGTTTTTCAACACTAACACAAGTGCGAAAAGTGGTTTCCTTCACTAACACATGTGCGAAAAGTGGGTTTTCAACACCAACACAAGTGCGAAAACTAGTTTTTCAACACTAACACAAGTGCGAAAAGTGGTTTTTCAAGACTAACACAAGTGCGAAAAGTGGTTTCCTTCACCAACACAAGTGCGAAAAGTGGTTTTTCAACACTAACACAAGTGGGAAAAGTGGATTTTCAACACTAACACAAGTGCGAAAAGTGGTTTTTCAAGACTAACACAAGTGCGAAAAGTGGTTTCCTTCACCAACACAAGTGCGAAAAGTGGTTTTTCAACACTAACACAAGTGCGAAAAGTAGTTTTTCAACACTATCACAAGTGCAAAAAGTGTTTTTTCCACACTAATACAAGTGCAAAAGTGGTTTCCTGCACCAACACAATTGCGAAAAGTGGTTTTTCAACACTAACACAAGTGCGAAAAGTGGTCTTTCAACACTAACACAAGTGCGAAAAGTGGTTTTTCCACACTAATACAAGTGCAAAAGTGGTTTCCTGCACCAACACAAGTGCGAAAAGTGGTTTTTCAACACTAACACAAGCGCAAAAAAAGGTTTTTCAACACTATCACAAGTGCAAAAAGTGTTTTTTCCACACTAATACAAGTGCAAAAGTGGTTTCCTGCACCAACACATGTGCGAAAAGTGGGTTTTCAACACTAACACAAGTGCGAAAAGTGGTTTCCTTCACGAACACCATTGCGAAAAGTGGTTTTTCAACACTAACACAAGTGCGAAAAGTGGTTTTTCCACACTAATACAAGTGCAAAAGTGGTTTCCTGCACCAACACAAGTGCGAAAAGTGGTTTCCTTCACTAACACATGTGCGAAAAGTGGTTTTTCTACACTAATACAAGTGCAAAAGTGGTTTCATGTACCAACACAAGTGCGAAAAGTGGTTTTTCAACACTAACACAAGTGCGAAAAGTGGTTTTTCAACACTATCACAAGTGCAAAAAGTGTTTTTTCCACACTAATACAAGTGCAAAAGTGGTTTCCTGCACCAACACAAGTGCGAAAAGTGGTTTCCTTCACCAACACATGTGCGAAAAGTGGGTTTTCAACACTAACACAAGTGTGAAAAGTGGTTTCCTTCACCAACACCATTGTGAACAGTGGTTTTTCAACACTAACACAAGTGCGAAAAGTAGTTTTTCAACACTATCACAAGTGCAAAAAGTGGTTTTCCACACTAATACAAGTGCAAAAGTGGTTGCCTGCACCAACACAATTGCGAAAAGTGGTTTTTCAACACTAACACAAGTGCGAAAAGTGGTTTTTCAACACTAACACAAGTGCGAAAAGTGGTTTTTCCACACTAATACAAGTGCAAAAGTGGTTTCCTGCACCAACACAAGTGCGAAAAGTGTTTTTTCAACACTAACACAAGCGCGAAAAGTGGTTTTTCAACACTATCACTAGTGCAAAAAGTGTTTTTTCCACACTAATACAAGTGCAAAAGTGGTTTCCTGCCCCAACACAAGTGTGAAATGTGGTTTCCTTCACTAACACATGTGCAAAAAGTGGGTTTTCAACACTAACACAAGTGCGAAATGTGGTTTCCTTCACCAACACCTGTGCGAAAAGTGGTTTTTCAACACTAACACAAGTGCGAAAAGTGGTTTTTCCACACTAATACAAGTGTAAAAGTGGTTTCCTGCACCAACACAAGTGCCAAAAGTGGTTTTTCAACACTAACACAAGTGCGAAAAGTGGTTTTTCAACACTATCACAAGTGCAAAAAGTGTTTTTTCCACACTAATACAAGTGCAAAAGTGGTTTCCTGCACCAACACAAGTGCGAAAAGTGGTTTCCTTCACTAACGCATGTGCAAAAAGTGGTTTTTCAACACTAACACAAGTGCGAAAAGTGGTTTCCTTCACTAACACCAGTGCGAAAAGTGGTTTTTCAACACTAACACAAGTGCGAAAAGTGGTTTTTCCACACTAATACAAGTGCAAAAGTGGTTTCCTGCACCAACACAAGTGCGAAAAGTGGTTTTTCAACACTATCACAAGTGCAAAAAGTGTTTTTTCCACACTAATACAAGTGCAAAAGTGGTTTCCTGTACCAACACAAGTGCGAAAAGTGGTTTCCTTCACTAACACATGTGCGAAAAGTGGGTTTTCAACACTAACACAAGTGCGAAAAGTGGTTTCCTTCACCAACACCAGTGCGAAAAGTGGTTTTTCAACACTAACACAATGCGAAAAGTGGTTTTCCCACACTAATACAAGTGCAAAAGTGGTTCCCTGCACCAACACAAGTGCGAAAGTGGTTTTTCAACACTAACACAAGTGCGAAAAGTGTTTTTTCAACACTATCACAAGTGCAAAAAGTGTTTTTTCCACACTAATACAAGTGCAAAAGTGGTTTCCTGCACTAACACAAGTGCAAAAAGTGGTTTCTTTCATTAACACATGTGCAAAAAGTGGGTTTTCAACACTAACACAAGTGCGAAAAGTGGTTTCCTTCACCAACACCAGTGCGAAAAGTGGTTTTTCAACACTAACACAAGTGCAAAAAGTGGTTTTTCAACACTAACACAAGTGCGAAAAGTGGTTTTTCCACACTAATACAAGTGCAAAAGTGGTTTCCTGCACCAACACAAGTGCGAAAAGTGGTTTCTTTCACTAACACATGTGCAAAAAGTGGTTTTTCAGCACTAACACAAGTGCGAAAAGTGGTTTTTCAACACTAACACAAGTGCGAAAAGTGGTTTTTCCACACTAATACAAGTGCAAAAGTGGTTTCCTGCACCAACACAAGTGCGAAAAGTGGTTTTTCAACACTAACACAAGTGCAAAGTAGTGGTTTTTCAACACTAACAAAGTGCGAAAAGTGGTTTTTCCACACTAATACAAGTGCAAAAGTGGTTTCCTGCACCAACACAAGTGCGAAAAGTGGTTTTTCAACACTAACACAAGTGCGAAAAGTGGGTTTTCAACACTATCACAAGTGCAAAAAGTGTTTTTTCCACACTAATACAAGTGCAAAAGTGGTTTCTTGCACCAACACAAGTGCGAAAAGTGGTTTTTCAACACTAACACAAGTGCGAAAAGTGGTTTTTCAACACTAACACAAGTGCGAAAAGTGGTTTCCTTCACTAACACATGTGCGAAAAGTGGGTTTTCAACACTAACACAAGTGCGAAAAGTGTTTTTTCAACACCAACACAAGTGCGAAAACTAGTTTTTCAACACTAACACAAGTGGAAAAGTGGTTTTTCAAGACTAACACAAGTGCGAAAAGTGGTTTCCTTCACCAACACAAGTGCGAAAAGTGGTTTTTCAACACTAACACAAGTGGGAAAAGTGGATTTTCAACACTAACACAAGTGCGAAAAGTGGTTTTTCAAGACTAACACAAGTGCGAAAAGTGGTTTCCTTCACCAACACAAGTGCGAAAAGTGGTTTTTCAACACTAACACAAGTGCGAAAAGTAGTTTTTCAACACTATCACAAGTGCAAAAAGTGTTTTTTCCACACTAATACAAGTGCAAAAGTGGTTTCCAGCACCAACACAATTGCGAAAAGTGGTTTTTCAACACTAACACAAGTGCGAAAAGTGGTTTTTCAACACTAACACAAGTGCGAAAAGTGGTTTTTCCACACTAATACAAGTGCAAAAGTGGTTTCCTGCACCAACACAAGTGCGAAAAGTGGTTTTTCAACACTAACACAAGCGCGAAAAGTGGTTTTTCAACACTATCACTCGTGCAAAAAGTGTTTTTTCCACACTAATACAAGTGCAAAAGTGGTTTCCTGCACCAACACAAGTGTGAAATGTGGTTTCCTTCACTAACACATGTGCAAAAAGTGGGTTTTCAACACTAACACAAGTGCGAAATGTGGTTTCCTTCACCAACACCTGTGCGAAAAGTGGTTTTTCAACACTAACACAAGTGCGAAAAGTGGTTTTTCCACACTAATACAAGTGCAAAAGTGGTTTCCTGCACCAACACAAGTGCGAAAAGTGGTTTCCTTCACTAACACATGTGCGAAAAGTGGGTTTTCAACACTAACACAAGTGCGAAAAGTGGTTTCCTTCACCAACACAAGTGCGAAAAGTGGTTTTTCAACACTAACACAAGTGCGAAAAGTAGTTTTTCAACACTATCACAAGTGCAAAAAGTGTTTTTTCCACACTAATACAAGTGCAAAAGTGGTTTCCAGCACCAACACAATTGCGAAAAGTGGTTTTTCAACACTAACACAAGTGCGAAAAGTGGTTTTTCAACACTAACACAAGTGCGAATAGTGGTTTTTCAACACTAACACAAGTGTGAAAAGTGGTTTTTCAACACTAACACAAGTGCGAAAAGTGTTTTTTCCACACTAATACAAGTGCAAAAGAGGTTTCCTGCACCAACACAAGTGCGAAAAGTGGTTTTTCAACACTAACACAAGTGCGAAAAGTAGTTTGTCAACACTAACACAAGTGCGAAAAGTGGTTTTTCAACACTAACACAAGTGCGAAAAGTGGTTTTTCCACACTAATACAAGTGCAAATGTGGTTTCCTGCACCAACACAAGTGTGAAAAGTGGTTTTTCAACACTAACACAAGTGCGAAAAGAGGTTTTTCAACACTATCACAAGTGCAAAAAGTGTTTTTTCCACACTAATACAAGTGCAAAAGTGGTTTCCTGCACCAACACAAGTGCAAAAGTGGTTTCCTACACCAACACAAGTGCGAAAAGTGGTTTTTCAACACTAACACAAGTGCGAAAAGTGGTTCTTCAACACTAACACAAGTGCGAAAAGTGGTTTTTCAACACTAACACAAGTGCAAAAAGTATTTTTTCCACACTAATACAAGTGCAAAAGTGGCTTCCTGCACCAACACAAGTGCGAAAAGTGGTTTTTCAACACTAACACAAGTGCGAAAAGTGGTTTTTCCACACTAATACAAGTGCAAAAGTGGTTTCCTGCACCAACACAAGTGCGAAAAGTGGTTTTTCAACACTAACACAAGTGCGAAAAGTGGTTTTTCAACACTAACACAAGTGCGAAAAGTGGTTTCCTTCACTAACGCATGTGCAAAAAGTGGGTTTTCAACACTAACACAAGTGCGAAAAGTGGTTTCCTTCACTAACACCAGTGCGAAAAGTGGTTTTTCAACACTAACACAAGTGCGAAAAGTGGTTTTTCCACACTAATACAAGTGCAAAAGTGGTTTCCTGTACCAACACAAGTGCGAAAAGTGGTTTTTCAACACTATTCCAAGTGCAAAAAGTGTTTTTTCCACACTAATACAAGTGCAAAAGTGGTTTCCTGTACCAACACAAGTGCGAAAAGTGGTTTCCTTCACTAACACATGTGCGAAAAGTGGGTTTTCAACACTAACACAAGTGCGAAAAGTGGTTTCCTTCACCAACACCAGTGCGAAAAGTGGTTTTTCAACACTAACACAATGCGAAAAGTGGTTTTCCCACACTAATACAAGTGCAAAAGTGGTTTCCTGCACCAACACAAGTGCAAAAGTGGTTTCCTGCACCAACACAAGTGTGAAAAGTGGTTTTTCAACACTAACACAAGTGCGAAATGTGGTTTTTCAACACTATCACAAGTGCAAAAAGTGTTTTTTCCACACTAATACAAGTGCAAAAGTGGTTTCCTGCACCAACACAAGTACGAAAATTGGTTTTTCAACACTAACACAAGTGCGAAAAGTGGTTTTTCAACACTAACACAAGTGCGAAAAGTGGTTTTTCCACACTAATACAAGTGCAAAAGTGGTTTCCTGCACCAACACAAGTGCGATAAGTGGTTTTTCAACACTAACACAAGTGCGAAAAGTGGTTTCCTTCACTAACACATGTGCGAAAAGTGGATTTTCAACACTAACACAAGTGCGAAAAGTGGTTTCCTTCACCAACACCAGTGCGAAAAGTGGTTTTTCAACACTAACACAAGTGCGAAAAGTGGTTTTTCCACACTAATACAAGTGCAAAAGTGGTTTCCTGCACCAACACAAGTGCGAAAAGTGGTTTTTCAACACGAACACAAGTGTGAAAGGTGGTTTTTCAACACTATCACAAGTGCAAAAAGTGTTTTTGCCACACTAATACAAGTGCAAAAGTGGTTTCCTGTACCAACACAAGTGCGAAAAGTGGTTTCCTTCACTAACACATGTGCGAAAAGTGGGTTTTCAACACTAACACAAGTGCGAAAAGTGGTTTCCTTCACCAACACCAGTGCGAAAAGTGGTTTTTCAACACTAACACAATGCAAAAAGTGGTTTTCCCACACTAATACAAGTGCAAAAGTGGTTTCCTGCACCAACACAAGTGCGAAAGTGGTTTTTCAACACTAACATAAGTGCGAAAAGTGGTTTTTCAACACTATCACAAGTGCAAAAAGTGTTTTTTCCACACTAATAAAAGTGCAAAAGTGGTTTCCTGCACTAACACAAGTGCAAAAAGTGGTTTCTTTCACTAACACATGTGCAAAAAGTGGGTTTTCAACACTAACACAAGTGCGAAAAGTGGTTTGCTTCACCAACACCAGTGCGAAAAGTGGTTTTTCTACACTAACACAAGTGCAAAAAGTGGTTTTTCAACACTAACACAAGTGCAAAAAGTGGTTTTTCCACACTAATACAAGTGCAAAAGTGGTTTTTCAACACTAACACAAGTGCGAAAAGTGGTTTTTCAACACTAACACAAGTGCGAAAAGTGGTTTTTCCACACTAATACAAGTGCAAAAGTGGTTTCCTGCACCAACACAAGTGCGAAAAGTGGTTTTTCAACACTAACACAAGTGCGAAAAGTGGTTTTTCCACACTAATACAAGTGCAAAAGTGGTTTCCTGCACCAACACAAGTGCGATAAGTGGTTTTTCAACACTAACACAAGTGCGAAAAGTGGTTTCCTTCACCAACACCAGTGCGAAAAGTGGTTTTTCTACACTAACACAAGTGCAAAAAGTGGTTTTTCAACACCAACACAAGTGCGAAAAGTGGTTTCTTTCACTAACACATGTACAAAAAGTGGTTTTTCAACACTAACACAAGTGCGAAAAGTGGTTTTTCAACACTAACACAAGTGCGAAAAGTGGTTTTCCACACTAATACAAGTGCAAAAGTGGTTTCCTGCACCAACACAAGTGCGAAAAGTGGTTTTTCAACACTAACACAAGTGCGAAATGTGGTTTTTCAACACTATCACAAGTGCAAAAAGTGTTTTTTCCACACTAATACAAGTGCAAAAGTGGTTTCCTGCACCAACACAAGTGCGAAAAGTGGTTTTTCAACACTAACACAAGTGCGAAAAGTGGTTTTTCCACACTAATACAAGTGCAAAAGTGGTTTCCTGCACCAACACAAGTGCGATAAGTGGTTTTTCAACACTAACACAAGTGCGAAAAGTGGTTTCCTTCACTAACACATGTGCGAAAAGTGGGTTTTCAACACTAACACAAGTGCGAAAAGTGGTTTCCTTCACCAACACCAGTGCGAAAAGTGGTTTTTCAACACTAACACAAGTGCGAAAAGTGGTTTTTCCACACTAATACAAGTGCAAAAGTTGTTTCCTGCACCAACACAAGTGCGAAAAGTGGTTTTTCACCACGAACACAAGTGCGAAAGGTGGTTTTTCAACACTATCACAAGTGCAAAAAGTGTTTTTTCCACACTAATACAAGTGCAAAAGTGGTTTCCTGTACCAACACAAGTGCGAAAAGTGGTTTCCTTCACTAACACGTGCGAAAAGTGGGTTTTCAACACTAACACAAGTGCGAAAAGTGGTTTCCTTCACCAACACCAGTGCGAAAAGTGGTTTTTCAACACTAACACAATGCAAAAAGTGGTTTTCCCACACTAATACAAGTGCAAAAGTGGTTTCCTGCACCAACACAAGTGCGAAAGTGGTTTTTCAACACTAACACAAGTGAGAAAAGTGGTTTTTCAACACTATCACAAGTGCAAAAAGTGTTTTTTCCACACTAATACAAGTGCAAAAGTGGTTTCCTGCACTAACACAAGTGCAAAAAGTGGTTTCTTTCACTAACACATGTGCAAAAAGTGGGTTTTCAACACTAACACAAGTGCGAAAAGTGGGTTTTCAACACTATCACAAGTGCAAAAAGTGTTTTTTCCACACTAATACAAGTGCAAAAGTGGTTTCCTGCACCAACCCAAGTGCGAAAAGTGGTTTTTCAACACTAACACAAGTGCAAAGCGTGGTTTTTCAACACTAACACAAGTGCGAAAAGTGGTTTTTCCACACTAATACAAGTGCAAAAGTGGTTTCCTGCACCAACACAAGTGCGAAAAGTGGTTTTTCCACACTAATACAAGTGCAAAAGTGGTTTCCTGCACCAACACAAGTGCGAAAAGTGGTTTTTCAACACTAACACAAGTGCAAAGAGGTGGTTTTTCAACACTAACACAAGTGCGAAAAGTGTTTTTTCCACACTAATACAAGTGCAAAAGTGGTTTCCTGTACCAACACAAGTGCGAAAAGTGGTTTCCTTCACTAACACATGTGCGAAAAGTGGGTTTTCAACACTAACACAAGTGCGAAAAGTGGTTTCCTTCACCAACACCAGTGCGAAAAGTGGTTTTTCAACACTAACACAATGCGAAAAGTGGTTTTCCCACACTAATACAAGTGCAAAAGTGGTTTCCTGCACCAACACAAGTGCAAAAGTGGTTTCCTGCACCAACACAAGTGTGAAAAGTGGTTTTTCAACACTAACACAAGTGCGAAATGTGGTTTTTCAACACTATCACAAGTGCAAAAAGTGTTTTTTCCACACTAATACAAGTGCAAAAGTGGTTTCCTGCACCAACACAAGTACGAAAATTGGTTTTTCAACACTAACACAAGTGCGAAAAGTGGTTTTTCAACACTAACACAAGTGCGAAAAGTGGTTTTTCCACACTAATACAAGTGCAAAAGTGGTTTCCTGCACCAACACAAGTGCGATAAGTGGTTTTTCAACACTAACACAAGTGCGAAAAGTGGTTTCCTTCACTAACACATGTGCGAAAAGTGGATTTTCAACACTAACACAAGTGCGAAAAGTGGTTTCCTTCACCAACACCAGTGCGAAAAGTGGTTTTTCAACACTAACACAAGTGCGAAAAGTGGTTTTTCCACACTAATACAAGTGCAAAAGTGGTTTCCTGCACCAACACAAGTGCGAAAAGTGGTTTTTCAACACGAACACAAGTGTGAAAGGTGGTTTTTCAACACTATCACAAGTGCAAAAAGTGTTTTTGCCACACTAATACAAGTGCAAAAGTGGTTTCCTGTACCAACACAAGTGCGAAAAGTGGTTTCCTTCACTAACACATGTGCGAAAAGTGGGTTTTCAACACTAACACAAGTGCGAAAAGTGGTTTCCTTCACCAACACCAGTGCGAAAAGTGGTTTTTCAACACTAACACAATGCAAAAAGTGGTTTTCCCACACTAATACAAGTGCAAAAGTGGTTTCCTGCACCAACACAAGTGCGAAAGTGGTTTTTCAACACTAACATAAGTGCGAAAAGTGGTTTTTCAACACTATCACAAGTGCAAAAAGTGTTTTTTCCACACTAATAAAAGTGCAAAAGTGGTTTCCTGCACTAACACAAGTGCAAAAAGTGGTTTCTTTCACTAACACATGTGCAAAAAGTGGGTTTTCAACACTAACACAAGTGCGAAAAGTGGTTTGCTTCACCAACACCAGTGCGAAAAGTGGTTTTTCTACACTAACACAAGTGCAAAAAGTGGTTTTTCAACACTAACACAAGTGCAAAAAGTGGTTTTTCCACACTAATACAAGTGCAAAAGTGGTTTTTCAACACTAACACAAGTGCGAAAAGTGGTTTTTCAACACTAACACAAGTGCGAAAAGTGGTTTTTCCACACTAATACAAGTGCAAAAGTGGTTTCCTGCACCAACACAAGTGCGAAAAGTGGTTTTTCAACACTAACACAAGTGCGAAAAGTGGTTTTTCCACACTAATACAAGTGCAAAAGTGGTTTCCTGCACCAACACAAGTGCGATAAGTGGTTTTTCAACACTAACACAAGTGCGAAAAGTGGTTTCCTTCACCAACACCAGTGCGAAAAGTGGTTTTTCTACACTAACACAAGTGCAAAAAGTGGTTTTTCAACACCAACACAAGTGCGAAAAGTGGTTTCTTTCACTAACACATGTACAAAAAGTGGTTTTTCAACACTAACACAAGTGCGAAAAGTGGTTTTTCAACACTAACACAAGTGCGAAAAGTGGTTTTCCACACTAATACAAGTGCAAAAGTGGTTTCCTGCACCAACACAAGTGCGAAAAGTGGTTTTTCAACACTAACACAAGTGCGAAATGTGGTTTTTCAACACTATCACAAGTGCAAAAAGTGTTTTTTCCACACTAATACAAGTGCAAAAGTGGTTTCCTGCACCAACACAAGTGCGAAAAGTGGTTTTTCAACACTAACACAAGTGCGAAAAGTGGTTTCCTTCACTAACACAAGTGCGAAAAGTGGTTTCCTTCACTAACACATGTGCGAAAAGTGGGTTTTCAACACTAACACAAGTGCGAAAAGTGGTTTCCTTCACCAACACCAGTGCGAAAAGTGGTTTTTCAACACTAACACAAGTGCGAAAAGTGGTTTTTCCACACTAATACAAGTGCAAAAGTTGTTTCCTGCACCAACACAAGTGCGAAAAGTGGTTTTTCACCACGAACACAAGTGCGAAAGGTGGTTTTTCAACACTATCACAAGTGCAAAAAGTGTTTTTTCCACACTAATACAAGTGCAAAAGTGGTTTCCTGTACCAACACAAGTGCGAAAAGTGGTTTCCTTCACTAACACGTGCGAAAAGTGGGTTTTCAACACTAACACAAGTGCGAAAAGTGGTTTCCTTCACCAACACCAGTGCGAAAAGTGGTTTTTCAACACTAACACAATGCAAAAAGTGGTTTTCCCACACTAATACAAGTGCAAAAGTGGTTTCCTGCACCAACACAAGTGCGAAAGTGGTTTTTCAACACTAACACAAGTGAGAAAAGTGGTTTTTCAACACTATCACAAGTGCAAAAAGTGTTTTTTCCACACTAATACAAGTGCAAAAGTGGTTTCCTGCACTAACACAAGTGCAAAAAGTGGTTTCTTTCACTAACACATGTGCAAAAAGTGGGTTTTCAACACTAACACAAGTGCGAAAAGTGGGTTTTCAACACTATCACAAGTGCAAAAAGTGTTTTTTCCACACTAATACAAGTGCAAAAGTGGTTTCCTGCACCAACCCAAGTGCGAAAAGTGGTTTTTCAACACTAACACAAGTGCAAAGCGTGGTTTTTCAACACTAACACAAGTGCGAAAAGTGGTTTTTCCACACTAATACAAGTGCAAAAGTGGTTTCCTGCACCAACACAAGTGCGAAAAGTGGTTTTTCCACACTAATACAAGTGCAAAAGTGGTTTCCTGCACCAACACAAGTGCGAAAAGTGGTTTTTCAACACTAACACAAGTGCAAAGAGGTGGTTTTTCAACACTAACACAAGTGCGAAAAGTGTTTTTTCCACACTAATACAAGTGCAAAAGTGGTTTCCTGCACCAACACAAGTGCGAAAAGTAGTTTTTCAACACTAACACAATTGCGAAAAGTGGGTTTTCAACACTATCACAAGTGCAAAAAGTGTTTTTTCCACACTAATACAAGTGCAAAAGTGGTTTCCTGCACCAACCCAAGTGCGAAAAGTGGTTTTTCAACACTAACACAAGTGCGAAAAGTGGTTTTTCAACACTAACACAAGTGCGAAAAGTGGTTTCCTTCACTAACACATGTGCGAAAAGTGGGTTTTCAACACCAACACAAGTGCGAAAACTAGTTTTTCAACACTAACACAAGTGCGAAAAGTGGTTTTTCAAGACTAACACAAGTGCGAAAAGTGGTTTCCTTCACCAACACAAGTGCGAAAAGTGGTTTTTCAACACTAACACAAGTGGGAAAAGTGGATTTTCAACACTAACACAAGTGCGAAAAGTGGTTTTTCAAGACTAACACAAGTGCGAAAAGTGGTTTCCTTCACCAACACAAGTGCGAAAAGTGGTTTTTCAACACTAACACAAGTGCGAAAAGTAGTTTTTCAACACTATCACAAGTGCAAAAAGTGTTTTTTCCACACTAATACAAGTGCAAAAGTGGTTTCCTGCACCAACACAATTGCGAAAAGTGGTTTTTCAACACTAACACAAGTGCGAAAAGTGGTCTTTCAACACTAACACAAGTGCGAAAAGTGGTTTTTCCACACTAATACAAGTGCAAAAGTGGTTTCCTGCACCAACACAAGTGCGAAAAGTGGTTTTTCAACACTAACACAAGCGCGAAAAAAGGTTTTTCAACACTATCACAAGTGCAAAAAGTGTTTTTTCCACACTAATACAAGTGCAAAAGTGGTTTCCTGCACCAACACATGTGCGAAAAGTGGGTTTTCAACACTAACACAAGTGCGAAAAGTGGTTTCCTTCACGAACACCATTGCGAAAAGTGGTTTTTCAACACTAACACAAGTGCGAAAAGTGGTTTTTCCACACTAATACAAGTGCAAAAGTGGTTTCCTGCACCAACACAAGTGCGAAAAGTGGTTTCCTTCACTAACACATGTGCGAAAAGTGGTTTTTCTACACTAATACAAGTGCAAAAGTGGTTTCATGTACCAACACAAGTGCGAAAAGTGGTTTTTCAACACTAACACAAGTGCGAAAAGTGGTTTTTCAACACTATCACAAGTGCAAAAAGTGTTTTTTCCACACTAATACAAGTGCAAAAGTGGTTTCCTGCACCAACACAAGTGCGAAAAGTGGTTTCCTTCACCAACACATGTGCGAAAAGTGGGTTTTCAACACTAACACAAGTGTGAAAAGTGGTTTCCTTCACCAACACCATTGTGAACAGTGGTTTTTCAACACTAACACAAGTGCGAAAAGTAGTTTTTCAACACTATCACAAGTGCAAAAAGTGGTTTTCCACACTAATACAAGTGCAAAAGTGGTTGCCTGCACCAACACAATTGCGAAAAGTGGTTTTTCAACACTAACACAAGTGCGAAAAGTGGTTTTTCAACACTAACACAAGTGCGAAAAGTGGTTTTTCCACACTAATACAAGTGCAAAAGTGGTTTCCTGCACCAACACAAGTGCGAAAAGTGTTTTTTCAACACTAACACAAGCGCGAAAAGTGGTTTTTCAACACTATCACTAGTGCAAAAAGTGTTTTTTCCACACTAATACAAGTGCAAAAGTGGTTTCCTGCCCCAACACAAGTGTGAAATGTGGTTTCCTTCACTAACACATGTGCAAAAAGTGGGTTTTCAACACTAACACAAGTGCGAAATGTGGTTTCCTTCACCAACACCTGTGCGAAAAGTGGTTTTTCAACACTAACACAAGTGCGAAAAGTGGTTTTTCCACACTAATACAAGTGTAAAAGTGGTTTCCTGCACCAACACAAGTGCCAAAAGTGGTTTTTCAACACTAACACAAGTGCGAAAAGTGGTTTTTCAACACTATCACAAGTGCAAAAAGTGTTTTTTCCACACTAATACAAGTGCAAAAGTGGTTTCCTGCACCAACACAAGTGCGAAAAGTGGTTTCCTTCACTAACGCATGTGCAAAAAGTGGTTTTTCAACACTAACACAAGTGCGAAAAGTGGTTTCCTTCACTAACACCAGTGCGAAAAGTGGTTTTTCAACACTAACACAAGTGCGAAAAGTGGTTTTTCCACACTAATACAAGTGCAAAAGTGGTTTCCTGCACCAACACAAGTGCGAAAAGTGGTTTTTCAACACTATCACAAGTGCAAAAAGTGTTTTTTCCACACTAATACAAGTGCAAAAGTGGTTTCCTGTACCAACACAAGTGCGAAAAGTGGTTTCCTTCACTAACACATGTGCGAAAAGTGGGTTTTCAACACTAACACAAGTGCGAAAAGTGGTTTCCTTCACCAACACCAGTGCGAAAAGTGGTTTTTCAACACTAACACAATGCGAAAAGTGGTTTTCCCACACTAATACAAGTGCAAAAGTGGTTCCCTGCACCAACACAAGTGCGAAAGTGGTTTTTCAACACTAACACAAGTGCGAAAAGTGTTTTTTCAACACTATCACAAGTGCAAAAAGTGTTTTTTCCACACTAATACAAGTGCAAAAGTGGTTTCCTGCACTAACACAAGTGCAAAAAGTGGTTTCTTTCATTAACACATGTGCAAAAAGTGGGTTTTCAACACTAACACAAGTGCGAAAAGTGGTTTCCTTCACCAACACCAGTGCGAAAAGTGGTTTTTCAACACTAACACAAGTGCAAAAAGTGGTTTTTCAACACTAACACAAGTGCGAAAAGTGGTTTTTCCACACTAATACAAGTGCAAAAGTGGTTTCCTGCACCAACACAAGTGCGAAAAGTGGTTTCTTTCACTAACACATGTGCAAAAAGTGGTTTTTCAGCACTAACACAAGTGCGAAAAGTGGTTTTTCAACACTAACACAAGTGCGAAAAGTGGTTTTTCCACACTAATACAAGTGCAAAAGTGGTTTCCTGCACCAACACAAGTGCGAAAAGTGGTTTTTCAACACTAACACAAGTGCAAAGTAGTGGTTTTTCAACACTAACAAAGTGCGAAAAGTGGTTTTTCCACACTAATACAAGTGCAAAAGTGGTTTCCTGCACCAACACAAGTGCGAAAAGTGGTTTTTCAACACTAACACAAGTGCGAAAAGTGGGTTTTCAACACTATCACAAGTGCAAAAAGTGTTTTTTCCACACTAATACAAGTGCAAAAGTGGTTTCTTGCACCAACACAAGTGCGAAAAGTGGTTTTTCAACACTAACACAAGTGCGAAAAGTGGTTTTTCAACACTAACACAAGTGCGAAAAGTGGTTTCCTTCACTAACACATGTGCGAAAAGTGGGTTTTCAACACTAACACAAGTGCGAAAAGTGTTTTTTCAACACCAACACAAGTGCGAAAACTAGTTTTTCAACACTAACACAAGTGGAAAAGTGGTTTTTCAAGACTAACACAAGTGCGAAAAGTGGTTTCCTTCACCAACACAAGTGCGAAAAGTGGTTTTTCAACACTAACACAAGTGGGAAAAGTGGATTTTCAACACTAACACAAGTGCGAAAAGTGGTTTTTCAAGACTAACACAAGTGCGAAAAGTGGTTTCCTTCACCAACACAAGTGCGAAAAGTGGTTTTTCAACACTAACACAAGTGCGAAAAGTAGTTTTTCAACACTATCACAAGTGCAAAAAGTGTTTTTTCCACACTAATACAAGTGCAAAAGTGGTTTCCAGCACCAACACAATTGCGAAAAGTGGTTTTTCAACACTAACACAAGTGCGAAAAGTGGTTTTTCAACACTAACACAAGTGCGAAAAGTGGTTTTTCCACACTAATACAAGTGCAAAAGTGGTTTCCTGCACCAACACAAGTGCGAAAAGTGGTTTTTCAACACTAACACAAGCGCGAAAAGTGGTTTTTCAACACTATCACTCGTGCAAAAAGTGTTTTTTCCACACTAATACAAGTGCAAAAGTGGTTTCCTGCACCAACACAAGTGTGAAATGTGGTTTCCTTCACTAACACATGTGCAAAAAGTGGGTTTTCAACACTAACACAAGTGCGAAATGTGGTTTCCTTCACCAACACCTGTGCGAAAAGTGGTTTTTCAACACTAACACAAGTGCGAAAAGTGGTTTTTCCACACTAATACAAGTGCAAAAGTGGTTTCCTGCACCAACACAAGTGCGAAAAGTGGTTTTTCAACACTAACACAAGTGCGAAAAGTGGTTTTTCAACACTATCACAAGTGCAAAAAGTGTTTTTTCCACACTAATACAAGTGCAAAAGTGGTTTCCTGCACCAACACAAGTGCGAAAAGTGGTTTCCTTCACTAACGCATGTGCAAAAAGTGGGTTTTCAACACTAACACAAGTGCGAAAAGTGGTTTCCTTCACTAACACCAGTGCGAAAAGTGGTTTTTCAACACTAACACAAGTGCGAAAAGTGGTTTTTCCACACTAATACAAGTGCAAAAGTGGTTTCCTGCACCAACACAAGTGCGAAAAGTGGTTTCCTTCACTAACGCATGTGCAAAAAGTGGGTTTTCAACACTATCACAAGTGCAAAAAGTGTTTTTTCCACACTAATACAAGTGCAAAAGTGGTTTCCTGCACCAACACAAGTGCGAAAAGTGGTTTTTCAACATGAACACAAGTGCGAAAAGTGGTTTTTCAACACTATCACAAGTGCAAAAAGTGTTTTTTCCACACTAATACAAGTGCAAAAGTGGTTTCCTGCACCAACACAAGTGCGAAAAGTGGTTTCTTTCACTAACACATGTGCAAAAAGTGGTTTTTCAACACTAACACAAGTGCGAAAAGTGGTTTTTCAACACTAACACAAGTGCAAAAAGTGGTTTTTCCACACTAATACAAGTGCAAAAGTGGTTTCCTGCACCAACACAAGTGCGAAAAGTGGTTTTTCAACACTAACACAAGTGCGAAAAGTGGTTTTTCCACACTAATACAAGTGCAAAAGTGGTTTCCTGCACCAACACAAGTGCGAAAAGTAGTTTTTCAACACTAACACAAGTGCGAAAAGTGGGTTTTCAACACTATCACAAGTGCAAAAAGTGTTTTTTCCACACTAATACAAGTGCAAAAGTGGTTTCCTGCACCAAACCAAGTGCGAAAAGTGGTTTTTCAACACTAACACAAGTGCGAAAAGTGGTTTTTCAACACTAACACAAGTGCGAAAAGTGGTTTCCTTCACTAACACATGTGCGAAAAGTGGGTTTTCAACACCAACACAAGTGCGAAAACTAGTTTTTCAACACTAACACAAGTGCGAAAAGTGGTTTTTCAAGACTAACACAAGTGCGAAAAGTGGTTTCCTTCACCAACACAAGTGCGAAAAGTGGTTTTTCAACACTAACACAAGTGGGAAAAGTGGATTTTCAACACTAACACAAGTGTGAAAAGTGGTTTTTCAAGACTAACACAAGTGCGAAAAGTGGTTTCCTTCACCAACACAAGTGCGAAAAGTGGTTTTTCAACACTAACACAAGTGCGAAAAGTAGTTTTTCAACACTATCACAAGTGCAAAAAGTGTTTTTTCCACACTAATACAAGTGCAAAAGTGGTTTCCAGCACCAACACAATTGCGAAAAGTGGTTTTTCAACACTAACACAAGTGCGAAAAGTGGTTTTTCAACACTAACACAAGTGCGAAAAGTGGTTTTTCCACACTAATACAAGTGCAAAAGTGGTTTCCTGCACCAACACAAGTGCGAAAAGTGGTTTTTCAACACTAACACAAGCGCGAAAAGTGGTTTTTCAACACTATCACTAGTGCAAAAAGTGTTTTTTCCACACTAATACAAGTGCAAAAGTGGTTTCCTGCACCAACACAAGTGTGAAATGTGGTTTCCTTCACTAACACATGTGCAAAAAGTGGGTTTTCAACACTAACACAAGTGCGAAATGTGGTTTCCTTCACCAACACCTGTGCGGAAAGTGGTTTTTCAACACTAACACAAGTGCAAAAGTGGTTTCCTGCACCAACACAAGTGCGAAAAGTGGTTTTTCAACACTAACACAAGTGCAAAGAAGTGGTTTTTCAACACTAACACAAGTGCGAAAAGTGGTTTTTCCACACTAATACAAGTGCAAAAGTGGTTTCCTGCACCAACACAAGTGCGAAAAGTAGTTTTTCAACACTAACACAAGTGCGAAAAGTGGGTTTTCAACACTATCACAAGTGCAAAAAGTGTTTTTTCCACACTAATACAAGTGCAAAAGTGGTTTCCTGCACCAACCCAAGTGCGAAAAGTGGTTTTTCAACACTAACACAAGTGCGAAAAGTGGTTTTTCAACACTAACACAAGTGCGAAAAGTGGTTTCCTTCACTAACACATGTGCGAAAAGTGGGTTTTCAACACCAACACAAGTGCGAAAACTAGTTTTTCAACACTAACACAAGTGCGAAAAGTGGTTTTTCAAGACTAATACAAGTGCGAAAAGTGGTTTCCTTCACCAACACAAGTGCGAAAAGTGGTTTTTCAACACTAACACAAGTGGGAAAAGTGGATTTTCAACACTAACACAAGTGCGAAAAGTGGTTTTTCAAGACTAACACAAGTGCGAAAAGTGGTTTCCTTCACCAACACAAGTGCGAAAAGTGGTTTTTCAACACTAACACAAGTGCGAAAAGTAGTTTTTCAACACTATCACAAGTGCAAAAAGTGTTTTTTCCACACTAATACAAGTGCAAAAGTGGTTTCCAGCACCAACACAATTGCGAAAAGTGGTTTTTCAACACTAACACAAGTGCGAAAAGTGGTTTTTCAACACTAACACAAGTGCGAAAAGTGGTTTCCTTCACTAACACATGTGCGAAAAGTGGGTTTTCAACACTAACACAAGTGCGAAAAGTGTTTTTTCAACACCAACACAAGTGCGAAAACTAGTTTTTCAACACTAACACAAGTGGAAAAGTGGTTTTTCAAGACTAACACAAGTGCGAAAAGTGGTTTCCTTCACCAACACAAGTGCGAAAAGTGGTTTTTCAACACTAACACAAGTGGGAAAAGTGGATTTTCAACACTAACACAAGTGCGAAAAGTGGTTTTTCAAGACTAACACAAGTGCGAAAAGTGGTTTCCTTCACCAACACAAGTGCGAAAAGTGGTTTTTCAACACTAACACAAGTGCGAAAAGTAGTTTTTCAACACTATCACAAGTGCAAAAAGTGTTTTTTCCACACTAATACAAGTGCAAAAGTGGTTTCCAGCACCAACACAATTGCGAAAAGTGGTTTTTCAACACTAACACAAGTGCGAAAAGTGGTTTTTCAACACTAACACAAGTGCGAAAAGTGGTTTTTCCACACTAATACAAGTGCAAAAGTGGTTTCCTGCACCAACACAAGTGCGAAAAGTGGTTTTTCAACACTAACACAAGCGCGAAAAGTGGTTTTTCAACACTATCACTAGTGCAAAAAGTGTTTTTTCCACACTAATACAAGTGCAAAAGTGGTTTCCTGCACCAACACAAGTGTGAAATGTGGTTTCCTTCACTAACACATGTGCAAAAAGTGGGTTTTCAACACTAACACAAGTGCGAAATGTGGTTTCCTTCACCAACACCTGTGCGAAAAGTGGTTTTTCAACACTAACACAAGTGCGAAAAGTGGTTTTTCCACACTAATACAAGTGCAAAAGTGGTTTCCTGCACCAACACAAGTGCGAAAAGTGGTTTTTCAACACTAACACAAGTGCGAAAAGTGGTTTTTCAACACTATCACAAGTGCAAAAAGTGTTTTTTCCACACTAATACAAGTGCAAAAGTGGTTTCCTGCACCAACACAAGTGCGAAAAGTGGTTTCCTTCACTAACGCATGTGCAAAAAGTGGGTTTTCAACACTAACACAAGTGCGAAAAGTGGTTTCCTTCACTAACACCAGTGCGAAAAGTGGTTTTTCAACACTAACACAAGTGCGAAAAGTGGTTTTTCCACACTAATACAAGTGCAAAAGTGGTTTCCTGCACCAACACAAGTGCGAAAAGTGGTTTCCTTCACTAACGCATGTGCAAAAAGTGGGTTTTCAACACTATCACAAGTGGAAAAGTGGTTTTTCAAGACTAACACAAGTGCGAAAAGTGGTTTCCTTCACCAACACAAGTGCGAAAAGTGGTTTTTCAACACTAACACAAGTGGGAAAAGTGGATTTTCAACACTAACACAAGTGCGAAAAGTGGTTTTTCAAGACTAACACAAGTGCGAAAAGTGGTTTCCTTCACCAACACAAGTGCGAAAAGTGGTTTTTCAACACTAACACAAGTGCGAAAAGTAGTTTTTCAACACTATCACAAGTGCAAAAAGTGTTTTTTCCACACTAATACAAGTGCAAAAGTGGTTTCCAGCACCAACACAATTGCGAAAAGTGGTTTTTCAACACTAACACAAGTGCGAAAAGTGGTTTTTCAACACTAACACAAGTGCGAAAAGTGGTTTTTCCACACTAATACAAGTGCAAAAGTGGTTTCCTGCACCAACACAAGTGCGAAAAGTGGTTTTTCAACACTAACACAAGCGCGAAAAGTGGTTTTTCAACACTATCACTAGTGCAAAAAGTGTTTTTTCCACACTAATACAAGTGCAAAAGTGGTTTCCTGCACCAACACAAGTGTGAAATGTGGTTTCCTTCACTAACACATGTGCAAAAAGTGGGTTTTCAACACTAACACAAGTGCGAAATGTGGTTTCCTTCACCAACACCTGTGCGAAAAGTGGTTTTTCAACACTAACACAAGTGCGAAAAGTGGTTTTTCCACACTAATACAAGTGCAAAAGTGGTTTCCTGCACCAACACAAGTGCGAAAAGTGGTTTTTCAACACTAACACAAGTGCGAAAAGTGGTTTTTCAACACTATCACAAGTGCAAAAAGTGTTTTTTCCACACTAATACAAGTGCAAAAGTGGTTTCCTGCACCAACACAAGTGCGAAAAGTGGTTTCCTTCACTAACGCATGTGCAAAAAGTGGGTTTTCAACACTAACACAAGTGCGAAAAGTGGTTTCCTTCACTAACACCAGTGCGAAAAGTGGTTTTTCAACACTAACACAAGTGCGAAAAGTGGTTTTTCCACACTAATACAAGTGCAAAAGTGGTTTCCTGCACCAACACAAGTGCGAAAAGTGGTTTCCTTCACTAACGCATGTGCAAAAAGTGGGTTTTCAACACTATCACAAGTGCAAAAAGTGTTTTTTCCACACTAATACAAGTGCAAAAGTGGTTTCCTGCACCAACACAAGTGCGAAAAGTGGTTTTTCAACATGAACACAAGTGCGAAAAGTGGTTTTTCAACACTATCACAAGTGCAAAAAGTGTTTTTTCCACACTAATGCAAGTGCAAAAGTGGTTTCCTGCACCAACACAAGTGCGAAAAGTGGTTTCTTTCACTAACACATGTGCAAAAAGTGGTTTTTCAACACTAACACAAGTGCGAAAAGTGGTTTTTCAACACTAACACAAGTGCAAAAAGTGGTTTTTCCACACTAATACAAGTGCAAAAGTGGTTTCCTGCACCAACACAAGTGCGAAAAGTGGTTTTTCAACACTAACACAAGTGCGAAAAGTGGTTTTTCCACACTAATACAAGTGCAAAAGTGGTTTCCTGCACCAACACAAGTGCGAAAAGTAGTTTTTCAACACTAACACAAGTGCGAAAAGTGGGGTTTCAACACTATCACAAGTGCAAAAAGTGTTTTTTCCACACTAATACAAGTGCAAAAGTGGTTTCCTGCACCAACCCAAGTGCGAAAAGTGGTTTTTCAACACTAACACAAGTGCGAAAAGTGGTTTTTCAACACTAACACAAGTGCGAAAAGTGGTTTCCTTCACTAACACATGTGCGAAAAGTGGGTTTTCAACACCAACACAAGTGCGAAAACTAGTTTTTCAACACTAACACAAGTGCGAAAAGTGGTTTTTCAAGACTAACGCAAGTGCGAAAAGTGGTTTCCTTCACCAACACAAGTGCGAAAAGTGGTTTTTCAACACTAACACAAGTGGGAAAAGTGGATTTTCAACACTAACACAAGTGCGAAAAGTGGTTTTTCAAGACTAACACAAGTGCGAAAAGTGGTTTCCTTCACCAACACAAGTGCGAAAAGTGGTTTTTCAACACTAACACAAGTGCGAAAAGTAGTTTTTCAACACTATCACAAGTGCAAAAAGTGTTTTTTCCACACTAATACAAGTGCAAAAGTGGTTTCCAGCACCAACACAATTGCGAAAAGTGGTTTTTCAACACTAACACAAGTGCGAAAAGTGGTTTTTCAACACTAACACAAGTGCGAAAAGTGGTTTTTCCACACTAATACAAGTGCAAAAGTGGTTTCCTGCACCAACACAAGTGCGAAAAGTGGTTTTTCAACACTAACACAAGCGCGAAAAGTGGTTTTTCAACACTATCACTAGTGCAAAAAGTGTTTTTTCCACACTAATACAAGTGCAAAAGTGGTTTCCTGCACCAACACAAGTGTGAAATGTGGTTTCCTTCACTAACACATGTGCAAAAAGTGGGTTTTCAACACTAACACAAGTGCGAAATGTGGTTTCCTTCACCAACACCTGTGCGAAAAGTGGTTTTTCAACACTAACACAAGTGCAAAAGTGGTTTCCTGCACCAACACAAGTGCGAAAAGTGGTTTTTCAACACTAACACAAGTGCAAAGAGGTGGTTTTTCAACACTAACACAAGTGCGAAAAGTGGTTTTTCCACACTAATACAAGTGCAAAAGTGGTTTCTTGCACCAACACAAGTGCGAAAAGTAGTTTTTCAACACTAACACAAGTGCGAAAAGTGGGTTTTCAACACTATCACAAGTGCAAAAAGTGTTTTTTCCACACTAATACAAGTGCAAAAGTGGTTTCCTGCACCAACCCAAGTGCGAAAAGTGGTTTTTCAACACTAACACAAGTGCGAAAAGTGGTTTTTCAACACTAACACAAGTGCGAAAAGTGGTTTCCTTCACTAACACATGTGCGAAAAGTGGGTTTTCAACACCAACACAAGTGCGAAAACTAGTTTTTCAACACTAACACAAGTGCGAAAAGTGGTTTTTCAAGACTAACACAAGTGCGAAAAGTGGTTTCCTTCACCAACACAAGTGCGAAAAGTGGTTTTTCAACACTAACACAAGTGGGAAAAGTGGATTTTCAACACTAACACAAGTGCGAAAAGTGGTTTTTCAAGACTAACACAAGTGCGAAAAGTGGTTTCCTTCACCAACACAAGTGCGAAAAGTGGTTTTTCAACACTAACACAAGTGCGAAAAGTAGTTTTTCAACACTATCACAAGTGCAAAAAGTGTTTTTTCCACACTAATACAAGTGCAAAAGTGGTTTCCAGCACCAACACAATTGCGAAAAGTGGTTTTTCAACACTAACACAAGTGCGAAAAGTGGTTTTTCAACACTAACACAAGTGCGAAAAGTGGTTTTTCCACACTAATACAAGTGCAAAAGTGGTTTCCTGCACCAACACAAGTGCGAAAAGTGGTTTTTCAACACTAACACAAGCGCGAAAAGTGGTTTTTCAACACTAATACAAGTGCAAAAGTGGTTTCCTGCACCAACACAAGTGTGAAATGTGGTTTCCTTCACTAACACATGTGCAAAAAGTGGGTTTTCAACACTAACACAAGTGCGAAATGTGGTTTCCTTCACCAACGCATGTGCAAAAAGTGGGTTTTCAACACTATCACAAGTGCAAAAAGTGTTTTTTCCACACTAATACAAGTGCAAAAGTGGTTTCCTGCACCAACACAAGTGCGAAAAGTGGTTTTTCAACATGAACACAAGTGCGAAAAGTGGTTTTTCAACACTATCACAAGTGCAAAAAGTGTTTTTTCCACACTAATACAAGTGCAAAAGTGGTTTCCTGCACCAACACAAGTGCGAAAAGTGGTTTCTTTCACTAACACATGTGCAAAAAGTGGTTTTTCAACACTAACACAAGTGCGAAAAGTGGTTTTTCAACACTAACACAAGTGCAAAAAGTGGTTTTTCCACACTAATACAAGTGCAAAAGTGGTTTCCTGCACCAACACAAGTGCGAAAAGTGGTTTTTCAACACTAACACAAGTGCGAAAAGTGGTTTTTCCACACTAATACAAGTGCAAAAGTGGTTTCCTGCACCAACACAAGTGCGAAAAGTAGTTTTTCAACACTAACACAAGTGCGAAAAGTGGGGTTTCAACACTATCACAAGTGCAAAAAGTGTTTTTTCCACACTAATACAAGTGCAAAAGTGGTTTCCTGCACCAACCCAAGTGCGAAAAGTGGTTTTTCAACACTAACACAAGTGCGAAAAGTGGTTTTTCAACACTAACACAAGTGCGAAAAGTGGTTTCCTTCACTAACACATGTGCGAAAAGTGGGTTTTCAACACCAACACAAGTGCGAAAACTAGTTTTTCAACACTAACACAAGTGCGAAAAGTGGTTTTTCAAGACTAACGCAAGTGCGAAAAGTGGTTTCCTTCACCAACACAAGTGCGAAAAGTGGTTTTTCAACACTAACACAAGTGGGAAAAGTGGATTTTCAACACTAACACAAGTGCGAAAAGTGGTTTTTCAAGACTAACACAAGTGCGAAAAGTGGTTTCCTTCACCAACACAAGTGCGAAAAGTGGTTTTTCAACACTAACACAAGTGCGAAAAGTAGTTTTTCAACACTATCACAAGTGCAAAAAGTGTTTTTTCCACACTAATACAAGTGCAAAAGTGGTTTCCAGCACCAACACAATTGCGAAAAGTGGTTTTTCAACACTAACACAAGTGCGAAAAGTGGTTTTTCAACACTAACACAAGTGCGAAAAGTGGTTTTTCCACACTAATACAAGTGCAAAAGTGGTTTCCTGCACCAACACAAGTGCGAAAAGTGGTTTTTCAACACTAACACAAGCGCGAAAAGTGGTTTTTCAACACTTTCACTAGTGCAAAAAGTGTTTTTTCCACACTAATACAAGTGCAAAAGTGGTTTCCTGCACCAACACAAGTGTGAAATGTGGTTTCCTTCACTAACACATGTGCAAAAAGTGGGTTTTCAACACTAACACAAGTGCGAAATGTGGTTTCCTTCACCAACACCTGTGCGAAAAGTGGTTTTTCAACACTAACACAAGTGCAAAAGTGGTTTCCTGCACCAACACAAGTGCGAAAAGTGGTTTTTCAACACTAACACAAGTGCAAAGAAGTGGTTTTTCAACACTAACACAAGTGCGAAAAGTGGTTTTTCCACACTAATACAAGTGCAAAAGTGGTTTCTTGCACCAACACAAGTGCGAAAAGTAGTTTTTCAACACTAACACAAGTGCGAAAAGTGGGTTTTCAACACTATCACAAGTGCAAAAAGTGTTTTTTCCACACTAATACAAGTGCAAAAGTGGTTTCCTGCACCAACCCAAGTGCGAAAAGTGGTTTTTCAACACTAACACAAGTGCGAAAAGTGGTTTTTCAACACTAACACAAGTGCGAAAAGTGGTTTCCTTCACTAACACATGTGCGAAAAGTGGGTTTTCAACACCAACACAAGTGCGAAAACTAGTTTTTCAACACTAACACAAGTGCGAAAAGTGGTTTTTCAAGACTAACACAAGTGCGAAAAGTGGTTTCCTTCACCAACACAAGTGCGAAAAGTGGTTTTTCAACACTAACACAAGTGGGAAAAGTGGATTTTCAACACTAACACAAGTGCGAAAAGTGGTTTTTCAAGACTAACACAAGTGCGAAAAGTGGTTTCCTTCACCAACACAAGTGCGAAAAGTGGTTTTTCAACACTAACACAAGTGCGAAAAGTAGTTTTTCAACACTATCACAAGTGCAAAAAGTGTTTTTTCCACACTAATACAAGTGCAAAAGTGGTTTCCAGCACCAACACAATTGCGAAAAGTGGTTTTTCAACACTAACACAAGTGCGAAAAGTGGTTTTTCAACACTAACACAAGTGCGAAAAGTGGTTTTTCCACACTAATACAAGTGCAAAAGTGGTTTCCTGCACCAACACAAGTGCGAAAAGTGGTTTTTCAACACTAACACAAGCGCGAAAAGTGGTTTTTCAACACTAATACAAGTGCAAAAGTGGTTTCCTGCACCAACACAAGTGTGAAATGTGGTTTCCTTCACTAACACATGTGCAAAAAGTGGGTTTTCAACACTAACACAAGTGCGAAATGTGGTTTCCTTCACCAACACCTGTGCGAAAAGTGGTTTTTCAACACTAACACAAGTGCGAAAAGTGGTTTTTCCACACTAATACAAGTGCAAAAGTGGTTTCCTGCACCAACACAAGTGCGAAAAGTGGTTTTTCAACACTAACACAAGTGCGAAAAGTGGTTTTTCAACACTATCACAAGTGCAAAAAGTGTTTTTTCCACATTAATACAAGTGCAAAAGTGGTTTCCTGCACCAACACAAGTGCGAAAAGTGGTTTCCTTCACTAACGCATGTGCAAAAAGTGGGTTTTCAACACTAACACAAGTGCGAAAAGTGGTTTCCTTCACTAACACCAGTGCGAAAAGTGGTTTTTCAACACTAACACAAGTGCGAAAAGTGGTTTTTCCACACTAATACAAGTGCAAAAGTGGTTTCCTGCACCAACACAAGTGCGAAAAGTGGTTTTTCAACACTAACACAAGTGCAAAAAGTGGTTTTTCAACACTATCACAAGTGCAAAAAGTGTTTTTTCCACACTAATACAAGTGCAAAAGTGGTTTCCTGCACCAACACAAGTGCGAAAAGTGGTTTTTCAACACGAACACAAGTGCGAAAAGTGGTTTTTCAACACTATCACAAGTGCAAAAAGTGTTTTTTCCACACTAATACAAGTGCAAAAGTGGTTTCCTGCACCAACACAAGTGCGAAAAGTGGTTTCTTTCACTAACACATGTGCAAAAAGTGGTTTTTCAACACTAACACAAGTGCGAAAAGTGGTTTTTCAACACTAACACAAGTGCAAAAAGTGGTTTTTCCACACTAATACAAGTGCAAAAGTGGTTTCCTGCACCAACACAAGTGCGAAAAGTGGTTTTTCAACACTAACACAAGTGCAAAGAGGTGGTTTTTCAACACTAACACAAGTGCGAAAAGTGGTTTTTCCACACTAATACAAGTGCAAAAGTGGTTTCCTGCACCAACACAAGTGCGAAAAGCAGTTTTTCAACACTAACACAAGTGCGAAAAGTGGGTTTTCAACACTATCACAAGTGCAAAAAGTGTTTTTTCCACACTAATACAAGTGCAAAAGTGGTTTCCTTCACTAACACATGTGCGAAAAGTGGGTTTTCAACACCAACACAAGTGCGAAAACTAGTTTTTCAACACTAACACAAGTGCGAAAAGTGGTTTTTCAAGACTAACACAAGTGCGAAAAGTGGTTTCCTTCACCAACACAAGTGCGAAAAGTGGGTTTTCAACACCAACACAAGTGCGAAAACTAGTTTTTCAACACTAACACAAGTGCGAAAACTAGTTTTTCAACACTAACACAAGTGCGAAAAGTGGTTTTTCAACACTAATACAAGTGCAAAAGTGGTTTCCTGCACCAACACAAGTGCGAAAAGTGGTTTTTCAACACTAACACAAGTGGGAAAAGTGGATTTTCAACACTAACACAAGTGCGAAAAGTGGTTTTTCAAGACTAACACAAGCGCGAAAAGTGGTTTCCTTCACCAACACAAGTGCGAAAAGTGGTTTTTCAACACTAACACAAGTGCGAAAAGTAGTTTTTCAACACTATCACAAGTGCAAAAAGTGTTTTTTCCACACTAATACAAGTGCAAAAGTGGTTTCCTGCACCAACACAATTGCGAAAAGTGGTTTTTCAACACTAACACAAGTGCGAAAAGTGGTTTTTCAACACTAACACAAGTGCGAAAAGTGGTTTTTCCACACTAATACAAGTGCAAAAGTGGTTTCCTGCACCAACACAAGTGCGAAAAGTGGTTTTTCAACACTAACACAAGTGCAAAAAGTGTTTTTTCCACACTAATACAAGTGCAAAAGTGGTTTCCTGCACCAACACAGTGCGAAAAGTGGTTTTTCAACACTAACACAAGTGTGAAAAGTGGTTTCCTTCACTAACACATGTGCGAAAAGTGGGTTTTCAACACTAACACAAGTGCGAAAAGTGGTTTCCTTCACCAACACCATTGCGAAAAGTGGTTTTTCAACACTAATACAAGTGCGAAAAGTGGTTTTTCCACACTAATACAAGTGCAAAAGTGGTTTCCTGCACCAACACAAGTGCGAAAAGTGGTTTCCTTCCCTAACACATGTGCGAAAAGTGGTTTTTCTACACTAATACAAGTGCAAAAGTGGTTTCATGTACCAACACAAGTGCGAAAAGTGGTTTTTCAACACTAACACAAGTGCGAAAAGTGGTTTTTCAACACTATCACAAGTGCAAAAAGTGTTTTTTCCACACTAATACAAGTGCAAAAGTGGTTTCCTGCACCAACACAAGTGCGAAAAGTGGTTTCCTTCACCAACACATGTGCGAAAAGTGGGTTTTCAACACTAACACAAGTGTGAAAAGTGGTTTCCTTCACCAACACCATTGTGAAAAGTGGTTTTTCAACACTAACACAAGTGCGAAAAGTAGTTTTTCAACACTATCACAAGTGCAAAAAGTGGTTTTCCACACTTATACAAGTGCAAAAGTGGTTTCCTGCACCAACACAATTGCGAAAAGTGGTTTATCAACACTAACACAAGTGCGAAAAGTGGTTTTTCAACACTAACACAAGTGCGAAAAGTGGTTTTTCCACACTAATACAAGTGCAAAAGTGGTTTCCTGCACCAACACAATTGCGAAAAGTGGTTTTTCAACACTAACACAAGTGCGAAAAGTGGTTTTTCAACACTAACACAAGTGCGAAAAGTGGTTTTTCCACACTAATACAAGTGCAAAAGTGGTTTCCTGCACCAACACAAGTGCGAAAAGTGTTTTTTCAACACTAACACAAGCGCGAAAAGTGGTTTTTCAACACTATCACTAGTGCAAAAAGTGTTTTTTCCACACTAATACAAGTGCAAAAGTGGTTTCCTGCCCCAACACAAGTGTGAAATGTGGTTTCCTTCACTAACACATGTGCAAAAAGTGGGTTTTCAACACTAACACATGTGCGAAATGTGGTTTCCTTCACCAACACCTGTGCGAAAAGTGGTTTTTCAACACTAACACAAGTGCGAAAAGTGGTTTTTCCACACTAATACAAGTGCAAAAGTGGTTTCCTGCACCAACACAAGTGCCAAAAGTGGTTTTTCAACACTAACACAAGTGCGAAAAGTGGTTTTTCAACACTATCACAAGTGCAAAAAGTGTTTTTTCCACACTAATACAAGTGCAAAAGTGGTTTCCTGCACCAACACAAGTGCGAAAAGTGGTTTCCTTCACTAACGCATGTGCAAAAAGTGGTTTTTCAACACTAACACAAGTGCGAAAAGTGGTTTCCTTCACTAACACCAGTGCGAAAAGTGGTTTTTCAACACTAACACAAGTGCGAAAAGTGGTTTTTCCACACTAATACAAGTGCAAAAGTGGTTTCCTGCACCAACACAAGTGCGAAAAGTGGTTTTTCAACACTATCACAAGTGCAAAAAGTGTTTTTTCCACACCAATACAAGTGCAAAAGTGGTTTCCTGTACCAACACAAGTGCGAAAAGTGGTTTCCTTCACTAACACATGTGCGAAAAGTGGGTTTTCAACACTAACACAAGTGCGAAAAGTGGTTTCCTTCACCAACACCAGTGCGAAAAGTGGTTTTTCAACACTAACACAATGCGAAAAGTGGTTTTCCCACACTAATACAAGTGCAAAAGTGGTTTGCTGCACCAACACAAGTGCGAAAGTGGTTTTTCAACACTAACACAAGTGCGAAAAGTGTTTTTTCAACACTATCACAAGTGCAAAAAGTGTTTTTTCCACACTAATACAAGTGCAAAAGTGGTTTCCTGCACTAACACAAGTGCAAAAAGTGGTTTCTTTCATTAACACATGTGCAAAAAGTGGGTTTTCAACACTAACACAAGTGCGAAAAGTGGTTTCCTTCACCAACACCAGTGCGAAAAGTGGTTTTTCAACACTAACACAAGTGCAAAAAGTGGTTTTTCAACACTAACACAAGTGCGAAAAGTGGTTTTTCCACACTAATACAAGTGCAAAAGTGGTTTCCTGCACCAACACAAGTGCGAAAAGTGGTTTCTTTCACTAACACATGTGCAAAAAGTGGTTTTTCAACACTAACACAAGTGCGAAAAGTGGTTTTTCCACACTAATACAAGTGCAAAAGTGGTTTCCTGCACCAACACAAGTGCGAAAAGTGGTTTTTCAACACTAACACAAGTGCAAAGAGGTGGTTTTTCAACACTAACACAAGTGCGAAAAGTGGTTTTTCCACACTAATACAAGTGCAAAAGTGGTTTCCTGCACCAACACAAGTGCGAAAAGTGGTTTTTCAACACTAACACAAGTGCGAAAAGTGGGTTTTCAACACTATCACAAGTGCAAAAAGTGTTTTTTCCACACTAATACAAGTGCAAAAGTGGTTTCTTGCACCAACACAAGTGCGAAAAGTGGTTTTTCAACACTAACACAAGTGCGAAAAGTGGTTTTTCAACACTAACACAAGTGCGAAAAGTGGTTTCCTTCACTAACACATGTGCGAAAAGTGGGTTTTCAACACTAACACAAGTGCGAAAAGTGTTTTTTCAACACCAACACAAGTGCGAAAACTAGTTTTTCAACACTAACACAAGTGGAAAAGTGGTTTTTCAAGACTAACACAAGTGCGAAAAGTGGTTTCCTTCACCAACACAAGTGCGAAAAGTGGTTTTTCAACACTAACACAAGTGGGAAAAGTGGATTTTCAACACTAACACAAGTGCGAAAAGTGGTTTTTCAAGACTAACACAAGTGCGAAAAGTGGTTTCCTTCACCAACACAAGTGCGAAAAGTGGTTTTTCAACACTAACACAAGTGCGAAAAGTAGTTTTTCAACACTATCACAAGTGCAAAAAGTGTTTTTTCCACACTAATACAAGTGCAAAAGTGGTTTCCAGCACCAACACAATTGCGAAAAGTGGTTTTTCAACACTAACACAAGTGCGAAAAGTGGTTTTTCAACACTAACACAAGTGCGAAAAGTGGTTTTTCCACACTAATACAAGTGCAAAAGTGGTTTCCTGCACCAACACAAGTGAGAAAAGTGGTTTTTCAACACTAACACAAGCGCGAAAAGTGGTTTTTCAACACTATCACTAGTGCAAAAAGTGTTTTTTCCACACTAATACAAGTGCAAAAGTGGTTTCCTGCACCAACACAAGTGTGAAATGTGGTTTCCTTCACTAACACATGTGCAAAAAGTGGGTTTTCAACACTAACACAAGTGCGAAATGTGGTTTCCTTCACCAACACCTGTGCGAAAAGTGGTTTTTCAACACTAACACAAGTGCGAAAAGTGGTTTTTCCACACTAATACAAGTGCAAAAGTGGTTTCCTGCACCAACACAAGTGCGAAAAGTGGTTTTTCAACACTAACACAAGTGCGAAAAGTGGTTTTTCAACACTATCACAAGTGCAAAAAGTGTTTTTTCCACACTAATACAAGTGCAAAAGTGGTTTCCTGCACCAACACAAGTGCGAAAAGTGGTTTCCTTCACTAACGCATGTGCAAAAAGTGGGTTTTCAACACTAACACAAGTGCGAAAAGTGGTTTCCTTCACTAACACCAGTGCGAAAAGTGGTTTTTCAACACTAACACAAGTGCGAAAAGTGGTTTTTCCACACTAATACAAGTGCAAAAGTGGTTTCCTGCACCAACACAAGTGCGAAAAGTGGTTTCCTTCACTAACGCATGTGCAAAAAGTGGGTTTTCAACACTATCACAAGTGCAAAAAGTGTTTTTTCCACACTAATACAAGTGCAAAAGTGGTTTCCTGCACCAACACAAGTGCGAAAAGTGGTTTTTCAACATGAACACAAGTGCGAAAAGTGGTTTTTCAACACTATCACAAGTGCAAAAAGTGTTTTTTCCACACTAATACAAGTGCAAAAGTGGTTTCCTGCACCAACACAAGTGCGAAAAGTGGTTTTTCAACATGAACACAAGTGCGAAAAGTGGTTTTTCAACACTAACACAAGTGCGAAAAGTGGTTTTTCAACACTAACACAAGTGCGAAAAGTGGTTTCCTTCACTAACACATGTGCGAAAAGTGGGTTTTCAACACCAACACAAGTGCGAAAACTAGTTTTTCAACACTAACACAAGTGCGAAAAGTGGTTTTTCAAGACTAACACAAGTGCGAAAAGTGGTTTCCTTCACCAACACAAGTGCGAAAAGTGGTTTTTCAACACTAACACAAGTGGAAAAAGTGGATTTTCAACACTAACACAAGTGCGAAAAGTGGTTTTTCAAGACTAACACAAGTGCGAAAAGTGGTTTCCTTCACCAACACAAGTGCGAAAAGTGGTTTTTCAACACTAACACAAGTGCGAAAAGTAGTTTTTCAACACTATCACAAGTGCAAAAAGTGTTTTTTCCACACTAATACAAGTGCAAAAGTGGTTTCCAGCACCAACACAATTGCGAAAAGTGGTTTTTCAACACTAACACAAGTGCGAAAAGTGGTTTTTCAACACTAACACAAGTGCGAAAAGTGGTTTTTCCACACTAATACAAGTGCAAAAGTGGTTTCCTGCACCAACACAAGTGCGAAAAGTGGTTTTTCAACACTAACACAAGTGCGAAAAGTGGTTTTTCAACACTATCACAAGTGCAAAAAGTGTTTTTTCCACACTAATACAAGTGCAAAAGTGGTTTCCTGCACCAACACAAGTGCGAAAAGTGGTTTCCTTCACTAACGCATGTGCAAAAAGTGGGTTTTCAACACTAACACAAGTGCGAAAAGTGGTTTCCTTCACTAACACCAGTGCGAAAAGTGGTTTTTCAACACTAACACAAGTGCGAAAAGTGGTTTTTTCCACACTAATACAAGTGCAAAAGTGGTTTCCTGCACCAACACAAGTGCGAAAAGTGGTTTTTCAACACTAACACAAGTGCAAAAAGTGGTTTTTCAACACTATCACAAGTGCAAAAAGTGTTTTTTCCACACTAATACAAGTGCAAAAGTGGTTTCCTGCACCAACACAAGTGCGAAAAGTGGTTTTTCAACACGAACACAAGTGCGAAAAGTGGTTTTTCAACACTATCACAAGTGCAAAAAGTGTTTTTTCCACACTAATACAAGTGCAAAAGTGGTTTCCTGCACCAACACAAGTGCGAAAAGTGGTTTCTTTCACTAACACATGTGCAAAAAGTGGTTTTTCAACACTAACACAAGTGCGAAAAGTGGTTTTTCAACACTAACACAAGTGCAAAAAGTTGTTTTTCCACACTAATACAAGTGCAAAAGTGGTTTCCTGCACCAACACAAGTGCGAAAAGTGGTTTTTCAACACTAACACAAGTGCAAAGGAGTGGTTTTTCAACACTAACACAAGTGCGAAAAGTGGTTTTCCACACTAATACAAGTGCAAAAGTGGTTTCCTGCACCAACACAAGTGCGAAAAGCAGTTTTTCAACACTAACACAAGTGCGAAAAGTGGGTTTTCAACACTATCACAAGTGCAAAAAGTGTTTTTTCCACACTAATACAAGTGCAAAAGTGGTTTCCTTCACTAACACATGTGCGAAAAGTGGGTTTTCAACACCAACACAAGTGCGAAAACTAGTTTTTCAACACTAACACAAGTGCGAAAAGTGGTTTTTCAAGACTAACACAAGTGCGAAAAGTGGTTTCCTTCACCAACACAAGTGCGAAAAGTGGGTTTTCAACACCAACACAAGTGCGAAAACTAGTTTTTCAACACTAACACAAGTGCGAAAACTAGTTTTTCAACACTAACACAAGTGCGAAAAGTGGTTTTTCAACACTAATACAAGTGCAAAAGTGGTTTCCTGCACCAACACAAGTGCGAAAAGTGGTTTTTCAACACTAACACAAGTGGGAAAAGTGGATTTTCAACACTAACACAAGTGCGAAAAGTGGTTTTTCAAGACTAACACAAGTGCGAAAAGTGGTTTCCTTCACCAACACAAGTGCGAAAAGTGGTTTTTCAACATTAACACAAGTGCGAAAAGTAGTTTTTCAACACTATCACAAGTGCAAAAAGTGTTTTTTCCACACTAATACAAGTGCAAAAGTGGTTTCCTGCACCAACACAATTGCGAAAATTGGTTTTTCAACACTAACACAAGTGCGAAAAGTGGTTTTTCAACACTAACACAAGTGCGAAAAGTGGTTTTTCCACACTAATACAAGTGCAAAAGTGGTTTCCTGCACCAACACAAGTGCGAAAAGTGGTTTTTCAACACTAACACAAGTGCAAAAAGTGTTTTTTCCACACTAATACAAGTGCAAAAGTGGTTTCCTGCACCAACACAAGTGCGAAAAGTGTTTTTTCAACACTAACACAAGTGCGAAAAGTGGTTTCCTTCACTAACACATGTGCGAAAAGTGGGTTTTCAACACTAACACAAGTGCGAAAAGTGGTTTCCTTCACCAACACCATTGCGAAAAGTGGTTTTTCAACACTAATACAAGTGCGAAAAGTGGTTTTTCCACACTAATACAAGTGCAAAAGTGGTTTCCTGCACCAACACAAGTGCGAAAAGTGGTTTCCTTCCCTAACACATGTGCGAAAAGTGGTTTTTCTACACTAATACAAGTGCAAAAGTGGTTTCATGTACCAACACAAGTGCGAAAAGTGGTTTTTCAACACTAACACAAGTGCGAAAAGTGGTTTTTCAACACTATCACAAGTGCAAAAAGTGTTTTTTCCACACTAATACAAGTGCAAAAGTGGTTTCCTGCACCAACACAAGTGCGAAAAGTGGTTTCCTTCACCAACACATGTGCGAAAAGTGGGTTTTCAACACTAACACAAGTGTGAAAAGTGGTTTCCTTCACCAACACCATTGTGAAAAGTGGTTTTTCAACACTAACACAAGTGCGAAAAGTAGTTTTTCAACACTATCACAAGTGCAAAAAGTGGTTTTCCACACTAATACAAGTGCAAAAGTGGTTTCCTGCACCAACACAATTGCGAAAAGTGGTTTATCAACACTAACACAAGTGCGAAAAGTGGTTTTTCAACACTAACACAAGTGCGAAAAGTGGTTTTTCCACACTAATACAAGTGCAAAAGTGGTTTCCTGTACCAACACAAGTGCGAAAAGTGTTTCTTCAACACTAACACAAGCGCGAAAAGTGGTTTTTCAACACTATCACTAGTGCAAAAAGTGTTTTTTCCACACTAATACAAGTGCAAAAGTGGTTTCCTGCCCCAACACAAGTGTGAAATGTGGTTTCCTTCACTAACACATGTGCAAAAAGTGGGTTTTCAACACTAACACAAGTGCGAAATGTGGTTTCCTTCACCAACACCTGTGCGAAAAGTGGTTTTTTAACACTAACACAATTGCGAAAAGTGGTTTTTCCACACTAATACAAGTGCAAAAGTGGTTTCCTGCACCAACACAAGTGCGAAAAGTGGTTTTTCAACACTAACACAAGTGCGAAAAGTGGTTTTTCAACACTATCACAAGTGCAAAAAGTGTTTTTTCCACACTAATACAAGTGCAAAAGTGGTTTCCTGCACCAACACAAGTGCGAAAAGTGGTTTCCTTCACTAACGCATGTGCAAAAAGTGGGTTTTCAACACTAACACAAGTGCGAAAAGTGGTTTCCTTCACTAACACCAGTGCGAAAAGTGGTTTTTCAACACTAACACAAGTGCGAAAAGTGGTTTTTCCACACTAATACAAGTGCAAAAGTGGTTTCCTGCACCAACACAAGTGCGAAAAGTGGTTTTTCAACACTATCACAAGTGCAAAAAGTGTTTTTTCCACACTAATACAAGTGCAAAAGTGGTTTCCTGTACCAACACAAGTGCGAAAAGTGGTTTCCTTCACTAACACATGTGCGAAAAGTGGGTTTTCAACACTAACACAAGTGCGAAAAGTGGTTTCCTTCACCAACACCAGTGCGAAAAGTGGTTTTTCAACACTAACACAATGCGAAAAGTGGTTTTCCCACACTAATACAAGTGCAAAAGTGGTTTCCTGCACCAACACAAGTGCGAAAGTGGTTTTTCAACACTAACACAAGTGCGAAAAGTGGTTTTTCAACACTATCACAAGTGCAAAAAGTGTTTTTTCCACACTAATACAAGTGCAAAAGTGGTTTCCTGCACTAACACAAGTGCAAAAAGTGGTTTCTTTCATTAACACATGTGCAAAAAGTGGGTTTTCAACACTAACACAAGTGCGAAAAGTGGTTTCCTTCACCAACACCAGTGCGAAAAGTGGTTTTTCAACACTAACACAAGTGCAAAAAGTGGTTTTTCAACACTAACACAAGTGCGAAAAGTGGTTTTTCCACACTAATACAAGTGCAAAAGTGGTTTCCTGCACCAACACAAGTGCGAAAAGTGGTTTCTTTCACTAACACATGTGCAAAAAGTGGTTTTTCAACACTAATACAAGTGCGAAAAGTGGTTTTTCAACACTAACACAAGTGCGAAAAGTGGTTTTTCCACACTAATACAAGTGCAAAAGTGGTTTCCTGCACCAACACAAGTGCGAAAAGTGGTTTTTCAACACTAACACAAGTGCAAAGAGGTGGTTTTTCAACACTAACACAAGTGCGAAAAGTGGTTTTTCCACACTAATACAAGTGCAAAAGTGGTTTCCTGCACCAACACAAGTGCGAAAAGTGGTTTTTCAACACTAACACAAGTGCGAAAAGTGGGTTTTCAACACTATCACAAGTGCAAAAAGTGTTTTTTCCACACTAATACAAGTGCAAAAGTGGTTTCCTGCACCAACACAAGTGCGAAAAGTGGTTTTTCAACACTAACACAAGTGCGAAAAGTGGTTTCCTTCACTAACACATGTGCGAAAAGTGGGTTTTCAACACTAACACAAGTGCGAAAAGTGTTTTTTCAACACCAACACAAGTGCAAAAACTAGTTTTTCAACACTAACACAAGTGCGAAAAGTGGTTTTTCAAGACTAACACAAGTGCGAAAAGTGGTTTCCTTCACCAACACAAGTGCGAAAAGTGGTTTTTCAACACTAACACAAGTGGGAAAAGTGGATTTTCAACACTAACACAAGTGCGAAAAGTGGTTTTTCAAGACTAACACAAGTGCGAAAAGTGGTTTCCTTCACCAACACAAGTGCGAAAAGTGGTTTTTCAACACTAACACAAGTGCGAAAAGTAGTTTTTCAACACTATCACAAGTGCAAAAAGTGTTTTTTCCACACTAATACAAGTGCAAAAGTGGTTTCCAGCACCAACACAATTGCGAAAAGTGGTTTTTCAACACTAACACAAGTGCGAAAAGTGGTTTTTCAACACTAACACAAGTGCGAAAAGTGGTTTTTCCACACTAATACAAGTGCAAAAGTGGTTTCCTGCACCAACACAAGTGCGAAAAGTGGTTTTTCAACACTAACACAAGCGCGAAAAGTGGTTTTTCAACACTATCACTAGTGCAAAAAGTGTTTTTTCCACACTAATACAAGTGCAAAAGTGGTTTCCTGCACCAACACAAGTGTGAAATGTGGTTTCCTTCACTAACACATGTGCAAAAAGTGGGTTTTCAACACTAACACAAGTGCGAAATGTGGTTTCCTTCACCAACACCTGTGCGAAAAGTGGTTTTTCAACACTAACACAAGTGCGAAAAGTGGTTTTTCCACACTAATAAAAGTGCAAAAGTGGTTTCCTGCACCAACACAAGTGCGAAAAGTGGTTTTTCAACACTAACACAAGTGCGAAAAGTGGTTTTTCAACACTATCACAAGTGCAAAAAGTGTTTTTTCCACACTAATACAAGTGCAAAAGTGGTTTCCTGCACCAACACACGTGCGAAAACTAGTTTTTCAACACTAACACAAGTGCGAAAAGTAGTTTTTCAAGACTAACACAAGTGCGAAAAGTGGTTTCCTTCACCAACACAAGTGCGAAAAGTGGTTTTTCAACACTAACACAAGTGGGAAAAGTGGATTTTCAACACTAACACAAGTGCGAAAAGTGGTTTTTCAAGACTAACACAAGTGCGAAAAGTGGTTTCCTTCACCAACACAAGTGCGAAACGTGGTTTTTCAACACTAACACAAGTGCGAAAAGTAGTTTTTCAACACTATCACAAGTGCAAAAAGTGTTTTTTCCACACTAATACAAGTGCAAAAGTGGTTTCCTGCACCAACACAATTGCGAAAAGTGGTTTTTCAACACTAACACAAGTGCGAAAAGTGGTTTTTCAACACTAACACAAGTGCGAAAAGTGGTTTTTCCACACTAATACAAGTGCAAAAGTGGTTTCCTGCACCAACACAAGTGCGAAAAGTGGTTTTTCAACACTAACACAAGCGCGAAAAGTGGTTTTTCAACACTATCACAAGTGCAAAAAGTGTTTTTTCCACACTAATACAAGTGCAAAAGTGGTTTCCTGCACCAACACAAGTGCGAAAAGTGGTTTCCTTCACTAACGCATGTGCAAAAAGTGGGTTTTCAACACTAACACAAGTGCGAAAAGTGGTTTCCTTCACTAACACCAGTGCGAAAAGTGGTTTTTCAACACTAACACAAGTGCGAAAAGTGGTTTTTTCCACACTAATACAAGTGCAAAAGTGGTTTCCTGCACCAACACAAGTGCGAAAAGTGGTTTTTCAACACTAACACAAGTGCAAAAAGTGGTTTTTCAACACTATCACAAGTGCAAAAAGTGTTTTTTCCACACTAATACAAGTGCAAAAGTGGTTTCCTGCACCAACACAAGTGCGAAAAGTGGTTTTTCAACACGAACACAAGTGCGAAAAGTGGTTTTTCAACACTATCACAAGTGCAAAAAGTGTTTTTTCCACACTAATACAAGTGCAAAAGTGGTTTCCTGCACCAACACAAGTGCGAAAAGTGGTTTCTTTCACTAACACATGTGCAAAAAGTGGTTTTTCAACACTAACACAAGTGCGAAAAGTGGTTTTTCAACACTAACACAAGTGCAAAAAGTTGTTTTTCCACACTAATACAAGTGCAAAAGTGGTTTCCTGCACCAACACAAGTGCGAAAAGTGGTTTTTCAACACTAACACAAGTGCAAAGGAGTGGTTTTTCAACACTAACACAAGTGCGAAAAGTGGTTTTCCACACTAATACAAGTGCAAAAGTGGTTTCCTGCACCAACACAAGTGCGAAAAGCAGTTTTTCAACACTAACACAAGTGCGAAAAGTGGGTTTTCAACACTATCACAAGTGCAAAAAGTGTTTTTTCCACACTAATACAAGTGCAAAAGTGGTTTCCTTCACTAACACATGTGCGAAAAGTGGGTTTTCAACACCAACACAAGTGCGAAAACTAGTTTTTCAACACTAACACAAGTGCGAAAAGTGGTTTTTCAAGACTAACACAAGTGCGAAAAGTGGTTTCCTTCACCAACACAAGTGCGAAAAGTGGGTTTTCAACACCAACACAAGTGCGAAAACTAGTTTTTCAACACTAACACAAGTGCGAAAACTAGTTTTTCAACACTAACACAAGTGCGAAAAGTGGTTTTTCAACACTAATACAAGTGCAAAAGTGGTTTCCTGCACCAACACAAGTGCGAAAAGTGGTTTTTCAACACTAACACAAGTGGGAAAAGTGGATTTTCAACACTAACACAAGTGCAAAAAGTGGTTTTTCAAGACTAACACAAGTGCGAAAAGTGGTTTCCTTCACCAACACAAGTGCGAAAAGTGGTTTTTCAACATTAACACAAGTGCGAAAAGTAGTTTTTCAACACTATCACAAGTGCAAAAAGTGTTTTTTCCACACTAATACAAGTGCAAAAGTGGTTTCCTGCACCAACACAATTGCGAAAATTGGTTTTTCAACACTAACACAAGTGCGAAAAGTGGTTTTTCAACACTAACACAAGTGCGAAAAGTGGTTTTTCCACACTAATACAAGTGCAAAAGTGGTTTCCTGCACCAACACAAGTGCGAAAAGTGGTTTTTCAACACTAACACAAGTGCAAAAAGTGTTTTTTCCACACTAATACAAGTGCAAAAGTGGTTTCCTGCACCAACACAAGTGCGAAAAGTGTTTTTTCAACACTAACACAAGTGCGAAAAGTGGTTTCCTTCACTAACACATGTGCGAAAAGTGGGTTTTCAACACTAACACAAGTGCGAAAAGTGGTTTCCTTCACCAACACCATTGCGAAAAGTGGTTTTTCAACACTAATACAAGTGCGAAAAGTGGTTTTTCCACACTAATACAAGTGCAAAAGTGGTTTCCTGCACCAACACAAGTGCGAAAAGTGGTTTCCTTCCCTAACACATGTGCGAAAAGTGGTTTTTCTACACTAATACAAGTGCAAAAGTGGTTTCATGTACCAACACAAGTGCGAAAAGTGGTTTTTCAACACTAACACAAGTGCGAAAAGTGGTTTTTCAACACTATCACAAGTGCAAAAAGTGTTTTTTCCACACTAATACAAGTGCAAAAGTGGTTTCCTGCACCAACACAAGTGCGAAAAGTGGTTTCCTTCACCAACACATGTGCGAAAAGTGGGTTTTCAACACTAACACAAGTGTGAAAAGTGGTTTCCTTCACCAACACCATTGTGAAAAGTGGTTTTTCAACACTAACACAAGTGCGAAAAGTAGTTTTTCAACACTATCACAAGTGCAAAAAGTGGTTTTCCACACTAATACAAGTGCAAAAGTGGTTTCCTGCACCAACACAATTGCGAAAAGTGGTTTATCAACACTAACACAAGTGCGAAAAGTGGTTTTTCAACACTAACACAAGTGCGAAAAGTGGTTTTTCCACACTAATACAAGTGCAAAAGTGGTTTCCTGTACCAACACAAGTGCGAAAAGTGTTTCTTCAACACTAACACAAGCGCGAAAAGTGGTTTTTCAACACTATCACTAGTGCAAAAAGTGTTTTTTCCACACTAATACAAGTGCAAAAGTGGTTTCCTGCCCCAACACAAGTGTGAAATGTGGTTTCCTTCACTAACACATGTGCAAAAAGTGGGTTTTCAACACTAACACAAGTGCGAAATGTGGTTTCCTTCACCAACACCTGTGCGAAAAGTGGTTTTTTAACACTAACACAATTGCGAAAAGTGGTTTTTCCACACTAATACAAGTGCAAAAGTGGTTTCCTGCACCAACACAAGTGCGAAAAGTGGTTTTTCAACACTAACACAAGTGCGAAAAGTGGTTTTTCAACACTATCACAAGTGCAAAAAGTGTTTTTTCCACACTAATACAAGTGCAAAAGTGGTTTCCTGCACCAACACAAGTGCGAAAAGTGGTTTCCTTCACTAACGCATGTGCAAAAAGTGGGTTTTCAACACTAACACAAGTGCGAAAAGTGGTTTCCTTCACTAACACCAGTGCGAAAAGTGGTTTTTCAACACTAACACAAGTGCGAAAAGTGGTTTTTCCACACTAATACAAGTGCAAAAGTGGTTTCCTGCACCAACACAAGTGCGAAAAGTGGTTTTTCAACACTATCACAAGTGCAAAAAGTGTTTTTTCCACACTAATACAAGTGCAAAAGTGGTTTCCTGTACCAACACAAGTGCGAAAAGTGGTTTCCTTCACTAACACATGTGCGAAAAGTGGGTTTTCAACACTAACACAAGTGCGAAAAGTGGTTTCCTTCACCAACACCAGTGCGAAAAGTGGTTTTTCAACACTAACACAATGCGAAAAGTGGTTTTCCCACACTAATACAAGTGCAAAAGTGGTTTCCTGCACCAACACAAGTGCGAAAGTGGTTTTTCAACACTAACACAAGTGCGAAAAGTGGTTTTTCAACACTATCACAAGTGCAAAAAGTGTTTTTTCCACACTAATACAAGTGCAAAAGTGGTTTCCTGCACTAACACAAGTGCAAAAAGTGGTTTCTTTCATTAACACATGTGCAAAAAGTGGGTTTTCAACACTAACACAAGTGCGAAAAGTGGTTTCCTTCACCAACACCAGTGCGAAAAGTGGTTTTTCAACACTAACACAAGTGCAAAAAGTGGTTTTTCAACACTAACACAAGTGCGAAAAGTGGTTTTTCCACACTAATACAAGTGCAAAAGTGGTTTCCTGCACCAACACAAGTGCGAAAAGTGGTTTCTTTCACTAACACATGTGCAAAAAGTGGTTTTTCAACACTAATACAAGTGCGAAAAGTGGTTTTTCAACACTAACACAAGTGCGAAAAGTGGTTTTTCCACACTAATACAAGTGCAAAAGTGGTTTCCTGCACCAACACAAGTGCGAAAAGTGGTTTTTCAACACTAACACAAGTGCAAAGAGGTGGTTTTTCAACACTAACACAAGTGCGAAAAGTGGTTTTTCCACACTAATACAAGTGCAAAAGTGGTTTCCTGCACCAACACAAGTGCGAAAAGTGGTTTTTCAACACTAACACAAGTGCGAAAAGTGGGTTTTCAACACTATCACAAGTGCAAAAAGTGTTTTTTCCACACTAATACAAGTGCAAAAGTGGTTTCCTGCACCAACACAAGTGCGAAAAGTGGTTTTTCAACACTAACACAAGTGCGAAAAGTGGTTTCCTTCACTAACACATGTGCGAAAAGTGGGTTTTCAACACTAACACAAGTGCGAAAAGTGTTTTTTCAACACCAACACAAGTGCAAAAACTAGTTTTTCAACACTAACACAAGTGCGAAAAGTGGTTTTTCAAGACTAACACAAGTGCGAAAAGTGGTTTCCTTCACCAACACAAGTGCGAAAAGTGGTTTTTCAACACTAACACAAGTGGGAAAAGTGGATTTTCAACACTAACACAAGTGCGAAAAGTGGTTTTTCAAGACTAACACAAGTGCGAAAAGTGGTTTCCTTCACCAACACAAGTGCGAAAAGTGGTTTTTCAACACTAACACAAGTGCGAAAAGTAGTTTTTCAACACTATCACAAGTGCAAAAAGTGTTTTTTCCACACTAATACAAGTGCAAAAGTGGTTTCCAGCACCAACACAATTGCGAAAAGTGGTTTTTCAACACTAACACAAGTGCGAAAAGTGGTTTTTCAACACTAACACAAGTGCGAAAAGTGGTTTTTCCACACTAATACAAGTGCAAAAGTGGTTTCCTGCACCAACACAAGTGCGAAAAGTGGTTTTTCAACACTAACACAAGCGCGAAAAGTGGTTTTTCAACACTATCACTAGTGCAAAAAGTGTTTTTTCCACACTAATACAAGTGCAAAAGTGGTTTCCTGCACCAACACAAGTGTGAAATGTGGTTTCCTTCACTAACACATGTGCAAAAAGTGGGTTTTCAACACTAACACAAGTGCGAAATGTGGTTTCCTTCACCAACACCTGTGCGAAAAGTGGTTTTTCAACACTAACACAAGTGCGAAAAGTGGTTTTTCCACACTAATAAAAGTGCAAAAGTGGTTTCCTGCACCAACACAAGTGCGAAAAGTGGTTTTTCAACACTAACACAAGTGCGAAAAGTGGTTTTTCAACACTATCACAAGTGCAAAAAGTGTTTTTTCCACACTAATACAAGTGCAAAAGTGGTTTCCTGCACCAACACACGTGCGAAAACTAGTTTTTCAACACTAACACAAGTGCGAAAAGTAGTTTTTCAAGACTAACACAAGTGCGAAAAGTGGTTTCCTTCACCAACACAAGTGCGAAAAGTGGTTTTTCAACACTAACACAAGTGGGAAAAGTGGATTTTCAACACTAACACAAGTGCGAAAAGTGGTTTTTCAAGACTAACACAAGTGCGAAAAGTGGTTTCCTTCACCAACACAAGTGCGAAAAGTGGTTTTTCAACACTAACACAAGTGCGAAAAGTAGTTTTTCAACACTATCACAAGTGCAAAAAGTGTTTTTTCCACACTAATACAAGTGCAAAAGTGGTTTCCTGCACCAACACAATTGCGAAAAGTGGTTTTTCAACACTAACACAAGTGCGAAAAGTGGTTTTTCAACACTAACACAAGTGCGAAAAGTGGTTTTTCCACACTAATACAAGTGCAAAAGTGGTTTCCTGCACCAACACAAGTGCGAAAAGTGGTTTTTCAACACTAACACAAGCGCGAAAAGTGGTTTTTCAACACTATCACAAGTGCAAAAAGTGTTTTTTCCACACTAATACAAGTGCAAAAGTGGTTTCCTGCACCAACACAAGTGCGAAAAGTGGTTTTTCAACACTAACACAAGTGCGAAAAGTGGTTTCCTTCACTAACACATGTGCGAAAAGTGGGTTTTCAACACTAACACAAGTGCGAAAAGTGGTTTCCTTCACCAACACCATTGCGAAAAGTGGTTTTTCAACACTAATACAAGTGCGAAAAGTGGTTTTTCCACACTAATACAAGTGCAAAAGTGGTTTCCTGCACCAACACAAGTGCGAAAAGTGGTTTCCTTCCCTAACACATGTGCGAAAAGTGGTTTTTCTACACTAATACAAGTGCAAAAGTGGTTTCATGTACCAACACAAGTGCGAAAAGTGGTTTTTCAACACTAACACAAGTGCGAAAAGTGGTTTTTCAACACTATCACAAGTGCAAAAAGTGTTTTTTCCACACTAATACAAGTGCAAAAGTGGTTTCCTGCACCAACACAAGTGCGAAAAGTGGTTTCCTTCACCAACACATGTGCGAAAAGTGGGTTTTCAACACTAACACAAGTGTGAAAAGTGGTTTCCTTCACCAACACCATTGTGAAAAGTGGTTTTTCAACACTAACGCAAGTGCGAAAAGTAGTTTTTCAACACTATCACAAGTGCAAAAAGTGGTTTTCCACACTAATACAAGTGCAAAAGTGGTTTCCTGCACCAACACAATTGCGAAAAGTGGTTTATCAACACTAACACAAGTGCGAAAAGTGGTTTTTCAACACTAACACAAGTGCGAAAAGTGGTTTTTCCACACTAATACAAGTGCAAAAGTGGTTTCCTGTACCAACACAAGTGCGAAAAGTGTTTTTTCAACACTAACACAAGCGCAAAAGGTGGTTTTTCAACACTATCACTAGTGCAAAAAGTGTTTTTTCCACACTAATACAAGTGCAAAAGTGGTTTCCTGCCCCAACACAAGTGTGAAATGTGGTTTCCTTCACTAACACATGTGCAAAAAGTGGGTTTTCAACACTAACACAAGTGCGAAATGTGGTTTCCTTCACCAACACATGTGCAAAAAGTGGGTTTTCAACACTAACACAAGTGCGAAAAGTGGTTTCCTTCACTAACACCAGTGCGAAAAGTGGTTTTTCAACACTAACACAAGTGCGAAAAGTGGTTTTTCCACACTAATACAAGTGCAAAAGTGGTTTCCTGCACCAACACAAGTGCGAAAAGTGGTTTTTCAACACTATCACAAGTGCAAAAAGTGTTTTTTCCACACTAATACAAGTGCAAAAGTGGTTTCCTGTACCAACACAAGTGCGAAAAGTGGTTTCCTTCACTAACACATGCGCGAAAAGTGGGTTTTCAACACTAACACAAGTGCGAAAAGTGGTTTCCTTCACCAACACCAGTGCGAAAAGTGGTTTTTCAACACTAACACAATGCGAAAAGTGGTTTTCCCACACTAATACAAGTGCAAAAGTGGTTTCCTGCACCAACACAAGTGCGAAAGTGGTTTTTCAACACTAACACAAGTGCGAAAAGTGGTTTTTCAACACTATCACAAGTGCAAAAAGTGTTTTTTCCACACTAATACAAGTGCAAAAGTGGTTTCCTGCACTAACACAAGTGCAAAAAGTGGTTTCTTTCATTAACACATGTGCAAAAAGTGGGTTTTCAACACTAACACAAGTGCGAAAAGTGGTTTCCTTCACCAACACCAGTGCGAAAAGTGGTTTTTCAACACTAACACAAGTGCAAAAAGTGGTTTTTCAACACTAACACAAGTGCGAAAAGTGGTTTTTCCACACTAATACAAGTGCAAAAGTGGTTTCCTGCACCAACACAAGTGCGAAAAGTGGTTTCTTTCACTAACACATGTGCAAAAAGTGGTTTTTCAACACTAACACAAGTGCGAAAAGTGATTTTTCAACACTAACACAAGTGCGAAAAGTGGTTTTTCCACACTAATACAAGTGCAAAAGTGGTTTCCTGCACCAACACAAGTGCGAAAAGTGGTTTTTCAACACTAACACAAGTGCAAAGAGGTGGTTTTTCAACACTAACACAAGTGCGAAAAGTGGTTTTTCCACACTAATACAAGTGCAAAAGTGGTTTCCTGCACCAACACAAGTGCGAAAAGTGGTTTTTCAACAGTAACACAGGTGCGAAAAGTGGATTTTCAACACTATCACAAGTGCAAAAAGTGTTTTTTCCACACTAATACAAGTGCAAAAGTGGTTTCCTGCACCAACACAAGTGCGAAAAGTGGTTTTTCAACACTAACACAAGTGCGAAAAGTGGTTTTTCAACACTAACACAAGTGCGAAAAGTGGTTTCCTTCACTAACACATGTGCGAAAAGTGGGTTTTCAACACTAACACAAGTGCGAAAAGTGTTTTTTCAACACCAACACAAGTGCGAAAACTAGTTTTTCAACACTAACACAAGTGCGAAAAGTGGTTTTTCAAGACTAACACAAGTGCGAAAAGTGGTTTCCTTCACCAACACAAGTGCGAAAAGTGGTTTTTCAACACTAACACAAGTGGGAAAAGTGGATTTTCAACACTAACACGAGTGCGAAAAGTGGTTTTTCAAGACTAACACAAGTGCGAAAAGTGGTTTCCTTCACCAACACAAGTGCGAAAAGTGGTTTTTCAACACTAACACAAGTGCGAAAAGTAGTTTTTCAACACTATCACAAGTGCAAAAAGTGTTTTTTCCACACTAATACAAGTGCAAAAGTGGTTTCCAGCACCAACACAATTGCGAAAAGTGGTTTTTCAACACTAACACAAGTGCGAAAAGTGGTTTTTCAACACTAACACAAGTGCGAAAAGTGGTTTTTCCACACTAATACAAGTGCAAAAGTGGTTTCCTGCACCAACACAAGTGCGAAAAGTGGTTTTTCAACACTAACACAAGCGCGAAAAGTGGTTTTTCAACACTATCACTAGTGCGAAAAGTGGTTTCCTTCACTAACACATGTGCAAAAAGTGGGTTTTCAACACGAACACAAGTGCGAAATGTGGTTTCCTTCACCAACACCTGTGCGAAAAGTGGTTTTTCAACACTAACACAAGTGCGAAAAGTGGTTTTTCCACACTAATACAAGTGCAAAAGTGGTTTCCTGCACCAACACAAGTGCGAAAAGTGGTTTTTCAACACTAACACAAGTGCGAAAAGTGGTTTTTCAACACTATCACAAGTGCAAAAAGTGTTTTTTCCACACTAATACAAGTGCAAAAGTGGTTTCCTGCACCAACACAAGTGCGAAAAGTGGTTTCCTTCAATAACGCATGTGCAAAAAGTGGGTTTTCAACACTAACACAAGTGCGAAAAGTGGTTTCCTTCACTAACACCAGTGCGAAAAGTGGTTTTTCAACACTAACACAAGTGCGAAAAGTGGTTTTTCCACACTAATACAAGTGCAAAAGTGGTTTCCTGCACCAACACAAGTGCGAAAAGTGGTTTTTCAACACTAACACAAGTGCAAAAAGTGGTTTTTCAACACAATCACAAGTGCAAAAAGTGTTTTTTCCACACTAATACAAGTGCAAAAGTGGTTTCCTGCACCAACACAAGTGCGAAAAGTGGTTTTTCAACACTAACACAAGTGCGAAAAGTGGTTTTTCAACACTAACACAAGTGCGAAAAGTGGTTTCCTTCACTAACACATGTGCGAAAAGTGGGTTTTCAACACTAACACAAGTGCGAAAAGTGTTTTTTCAACACCAACACAAGTGCGAAAACTAGTTTTTCAACACTAACACAAGTGCGAAAAGTGGTTTCCTTCACTAACACATGTGCGAAAAGTGGGTTTTCAACACTAACACAAGTGCGAAAAGTGTTTTTTCAACACCAACACAAGTGCGAAAACTAGTTTTTCAACACTAACACAAGTGCGAAAAGTGGTTTTTCAAGACTAACACAAGTGCGAAAAGTGGTTTCCTTCACCAACACAAGTGCGAAAAGTGGTTTTTCAACACTAACACAAGTGGGAAAAGTGGATTTTCAACACTAACACAAGTGCGAAAAGTGGTTTTTCAAGACTAACACAAGTGCGAAAAGTGGTTTCCTTCACCAACACAAGTGCGAAAAGTGGTTTTTCAACACTAACACAAGTGCGAAAAGTAGTTTTTCAACACTATCACAAGTGCAAAAAGTGTTTTTTCCACACTAATACAAGTGCAAAAGTGGTTTCCAGCACCAACACAATTGCGAAAAGTGGTTTTTCAACACTAACACAAGTGCGAAAAGTGGTTTTTCAACACTAACACAAGTGTGAAAAGTGGTTTTTCCACACTAATACAAGTGCAAAAGTGGTTTCCTGCACCAACACAAGTGCGAAAAGTGGTTTTTCAACACTAACACAAGCGCGAAAAGTGGTTTTTCAACACTATCACTAGTGCAAAAAGTGTTTTTTCCACACTAATACAAGTGCAAAAGTGGTTTCCTGCACCAACACAAGTGTGAAATGTGGTTTCCTTCACTAACACATGTGCAAAAAGTGGGTTTTCAACACTAACACAAGTGCGAAATGTGGTTTCCTTCACCAACACCTGTGCGAAAAGTGGTTTTTCAACACGAACACAAGTGCGAAATGTGGTTTCCTTCACCAACACCTGTGCGAAAAGTGGTTTTTCAACACTAACACAAGTGCGAAAAGTGGTTTTTCCACACTAATACAAGTGCAAAAGTGGTTTCCTGCACCAACACAAGTGCGAAAAGTGGTTTTTCAACACTAACACAAGTGCGAAAAGTGGTTTTTCAACACTATCACAAGTGCAAAAAGTGTTTTTTCCACACTAATACAAGTGCAAAAGTGGTTTCCTGCACCAACACAAGTGCGAAAAGTGGTTTCCTTCAATAACGCATGTGCAAAAAGTGGGTTTTCAACACTAACACAAGTGCGAAAAGTGGTTTCCTTCACTAACACCAGTGCGAAAAGTGGTTTTTCAACACTAACACAAGTGCGAAAAGTGGTTTTTCCACACTAATACAAGTGCAAAATTGGTTTCCTGCACCAACACAAGTGCGAAAAGTGGTTTTTCAACACTAACACAAGTGCAAAAAGTGGTTTTTCAACACAATCACAAGTGCAAAAAGTGTTTTTTCCACACTAATACAAGTGCAAAAGTGGTTTCCTGCACCAACACAAGTGCGAAAAGTGGTTTTTCAACACTAACACAAGTGCGAAAAGTGGTTTTTCAACACTAACACAAGTGCGAAAAGTGGTTTCCTTCACTAACACATGTGCGAAAAGTGGGTTTTCAACACTAACACAAGTGCGAAAAGTGTTTTTTCAACACCAACACAAGTGCGAAAACTAGTTTTTCAACACTAACACAAGTGCGAAAAGTGGTTTCCTTCACTAACACATGTGCGAAAAGTGGGTTTTCAACACTAACACAAGTGCGAAAAGTGTTTTTTCAACACCAACACAAGTGCGAAAACTAGTTTTTCAACACTAACACAAGTGCGAAAAGTGGTTTTTCAAGACTAACACAAGTGCGAAAAGTGGTTTCCTTCACCAACACAAGTGCGAAAAGGGGTTTTTCAACACTAACACAAGTGGGAAAAGTGGATTTTCAACACTAACACAAGTGCGAAAAGTGGTTTTTCAAGACTAACACAAGTGCGAAAAGTGGTTTCCTTCACCAACACAAGTGCGAAAAGTGGTTTTTCAACACTAACACAAGTGCGAAAAGTAGTTTTTCAACACTATCACAAGTGCAAAAAGTGTTTTTTCCACACTAATACAAGTGCAAAAGTGGTTTCCAGCACCAACACAATTGCGAAAAGTGGTTTTTCAACACTAACACAAGTGCGAAAAGTGGTTTTTCAACACTAACACAAGTGTGAAAAGTGGTTTTTCCACACTAATACAAGTGCAAAAGTGGTTTCCTGCACCAACACAAGTGTGAAAAGTGGTTTTTCAACACTAACACAAGCGCGAAAAGTGGTTTTTCAACACTATCACTAGTGCAAAAAGTGTTTTTTCCACACTAATACAAGTGCAAAAGTGGTTTCCTGCACCAACACAAGTGTGAAATGTGGTTTCCTTCACTAACACATGTGCAAAAAGTGGGTTTTCAACACTAACACAAGTGCGAAATGTGGTTTCCTTCACCAACACCTGTGCGAAAAGTGGTTTTTCAACACTAACACAAGTGCGAAAAGTGGTTTTTCCACACTAATACAAGTGCAAAAGTGGTTTCCTGCACCAACACAAGTGCGAAAAGTGGTTTTTCAACACTAACACAAGTGCGAAAAGTGGTTTTTCAACACTATCACAAGTGCAAAAAGTGTTTTTTCCACACTAATACAAGTGCAAAAGTGGTTTCCTGCACCAACACAAGTGCGAAAAGTGGTTTCCTTCAATAACGCATGTGCAAAAAGTGGGTTTTCAACACTAACACAAGTGCGAAAAGTGGTTTTTCAACACTAACACAAGCGCGAAAAGTGGTTTTTCAACACTATCACTCGTGCAAAAAGTGTTTTTTCCACACTAATACAAGTGCAAAAGTGGTTTCCTGCACCAACACAAGTGTGAAATGTGGTTTCCTTCACTAACACATGTGCAAAAAGTGGGTTTTCAACACTAACACAAGTGCGAAATGTGGTTTCCTTCACCAACACCTGTGCGAAAAGTGGTTTTTCAACACTAACACAAGTGCGAAAAGTGGTTTTTCCACACTAATACAAGTGCAAAAGTGGTTTCCTGCACCAACACAAGTGCGAAAAGTGGTTTTTCAACACTAACACAAGTGCGAAAAGTGGTTTTTCAACACTATCACAAGTGCAAAAAGTGTTTTTTCCACACTAATACAAGTGCAAAAGTGGTTTCCTGCACCAACACAAGTGCGAAAAGTGGTTTCCTTCAATAACGCATGTGCAAAAAGTGGGTTTTCAACACTAACACAAGTGCGAAAAGTGGTTTCCTTCACTAACACCAGTGCGAAAAGTGGTTTTTCAACACTAACACAAGTGCGAAAAGTGGTTTTTCCACACTAATACAAGTGCAAAAGTGGTTTCCTGCACCAACACAAGTGCGAAAAGTGGTTTTTCAACACTAACACAAGTGCAAAAAGTGGTTTTTCAACACTATCACAAGTGCAAAAAGTGTTTTTTCCACACTAATACAAGTGCAAAAGTGGTTTCCTGCACCAACACAAGTGCGAAAAGTGGTTTTTCAACACTAACACAAGTGCGAAAAGTGGTTTTTCAACACTAACACAAGTGCGAAAAGTGGTTTCCTTCACTAACACATGTGCGAAAAGTGGGTTTTCAACACTAACACAAGTGCGAAAAGTGTTTTTTCAACACCAACACAAGTGCGAAAACTAGTTTTTCAACACTAACACAAGTGCGAAAAGTGGTTTCCTTCACTAACACATGTGCGAAAAGTGGGTTTTCAACACTAACACAAGTGCGAAAAGTGTTTTTTCAACACCAACACAAGTGCGAAAAGTGGTTTTTCAAGACTAACACAAGTGCGAAAAGTGGTTTCCTTCACCAACACAAGTGCGAAAAGTGGTTTTTCAACACTAACACAAGTGGGAAAAGTGGATTTTCAACACTAACACAAGTGCGAAAAGTGGTTTTTCAAGACTAACACAAGTGCGAAAAGTGGTTTCCTTCACCAACACAAGTGCGAAAAGTGGTTTTTCAACACTAACACAAGTGCGAAAAGTAGTTTTTCAACACTATCACAAGTGCAAAAAGTGTTTTTTCCACACTAATACAAGTGCAAAAGTGGTTTCCAGCACCAACACAATTGCGAAAAGTGGTTTTTCAACACTAACACAAGTGCGAAAAGTGGTTTTTCAACACTAACACAAGTGTGAAAAGTGGTTTTTCCACACTAATACAAGTGCAAAAGTGGTTTCCTGCACCAACACAAGTGCGAAAAGTGGTTTTTCAACACTAACACAAGCGCGAAAAGTGGTTTTTCAACACTATCACTAGTGCAAAAAGTGTTTTTTCCACACTAATACAAGTGCAAAAGTGGTTTCCTGCACCAACCCAAGTGTGAAATGTGGTTTCCTTCACTAACACATGTGCAAAAAGTGGGTTTTCAACACTAACACAAGTGCGAAATGTGGTTTCCTTCACCAACACCTGTGCGAAAAGTGGTTTTTCAACACTAACACAAGTGCGAAAAGTGGTTTTTCCACACTAATACAAGTGCAAAAGTGGTTTCTTGCACCAACACAAGTGCGAAAAGTGGTTTTTCAACACTAACACAAGTGCGAAAAGTGGTTTTTCAACACTATCACAAGTGCAAAAAGTGTTTTTTCCACACTAATACAAGTGCAAAAGTGGTTTCCTGCACCAACACAAGTGCGAAAAGTGGTTTCCTTCAATAACGCATGTGCAAAAAGTGGGTTTTCAACACTAACACAAGTGCGAAAAGTGGTTTCCTTCACTAACACCAGTGCGAAAAGTGGTTTTTCAACACTAACACAAGTGCGAAAAGTGGTTTTTCCACACTAATACAAGTGCAAAAGTGGTTTCCTGCACCAACACAAGTGCGAAAAGTGGTTTTTCAACACTAACACAAGTGCAAAAAGTGGTTTTTCAACACTAACACAATGCGAAAAGTGGTTTTCCCACACTAATACAAGTGCAAAAGTGGTTTCCTGCACCAATAACAAGTGCGAAAAGTGGTTTTTCAACACGAACACAAGTGCGAAAAGTGGTTTTTCAACACTATCACAAGTGCAAAAAGTGTTTTTTCCACACTAATACAAGTGCAAAAGTGGTTTCCTGCACTAACACAAGTGCGAAAAGTGGTTTCTTTCACGAACACATGTGCAAAAAGTGGGTTTTCAACACTAACACAAGTGCGAAAAGTGGTATCCTGCACTAACACAAGTGCGAAAAGTGGTTTTTCAACACTAACACAAGTGCGACAAGTGGTTTTTCAACACTATCACAAGTGCAAAAAGTGTTTTTCCACACTAATACAAGTGCAAAAGTGGTTTCCTGCACCAACACAAGTGCGAAAAGTGGTTTTTCAACACGAACACAAGTGCGAAAAGTGGTTTTTCAACACTATCACAAGTGCAAAAAGTGTTTTTTCCACACTAATACAAGTGCAAAAGTGGTTTCCTGCACTAACACAAGTGCGAAAAGTGGTTTCTTTCATGAACACATGTGCAAAAAGTGGGTTTTCAACACTAACACAAGTGCGAAAAGTGGTATCCTGCACTAACACAAGTGCGAAAAGTGGTTTTTCAACACTAACACAAGTGCGACAAGTGGTTTTTCAACACTATCACAAGTGCAAAAAGTGTTTTTTCCACACTAATACAAGTGCAAAAGTGGTTTCCTGCACCAACACAAGTGCGAAAAGTGGTTTTTCAACACTAACACAAGTGCGAAATGTGGTTTTTCAACACTATCACAAGTGCAAAAAGTGTTTTTTCCACACTAATACAAGTGCAAAAGTGGTTTCCTGCACCAACACAAGTGCAAAAAGTGGTTTTTCAACACTAACACAAGTGCAAAAAGTGTTTTTTCCACACTAATACAAGTGCAAAAGTGGTTTCCTGTACCAACACAAGTGCGAAAAGTGGTTTCCTTCACTAACACATGTGCGAAAAGTGGGTTTTCAACACTAACACAAGTGCGAAAAGTGGTTTCCTTCACCAACACCAGTGCGAAAAGTGGTTTTTCAACACTAACACAATGCGAAAAGTGGTTTTCCCACACTAATACAAGTGCAAAAGTGGTTTCCTGCACCAACACAAGTGCGAAAGTGGTTTTTCAACACTAACACAAGTGCGAAAAGTGGTTTTTCAACACTATCACAAGTGCAAAAAGTGTTTTTTCCACACTAATACAAGTGCAAAAGTGGTTTCCTGCACTAACACAAGTGCAAAAAGTGGTTTCTTTCATTAACACATGTGCAAAAAGTGGGTTTTCAACACTAACACAAGTGCGAAAAGTGGTTTCCTTCACCAACACCAGTGCGAAAAGTGGTTTTTCAACACTAACACAAGTGCAAAAAGTGGTTTTTCAACACTAACACAAGTGCAAAAAGTGGTTTTTCCACACTAATACAAGTGCAAAAGTGGTTTCCTGCACCAACACAAGTGCGAAAAGTGGTTTCTTTCACTAACACATGTGCAAAAAGTGGTTTTTCAACACTAACACAAGTGCGAAAAGTGGTTTTTCAACACTAACACAAGTGCGAAAAGTGGTTTTTCCACACTAATACAAGTGCAAAAGTGGTTTCCTGCACCAACACAAGTGCGAAAAGTGGTTTTTCAACACTAACACAAGTGCAAAAAGTGGGTTTTCAACACTATCACAAGTGCAAAAAGTGTTTTTTCCACACTAATACAAGTGCAAAAGTGGTTTCCTGCACCAACACAAGTGCGAAAAGTGGTTTTTCAACACTAACACAAGTGCGAAAAGTGGTTTCCTTCACTAACACGTGTGCGAAAAGTGGGTTTTCAACACTAACACAAGTGCGAAAAGTGTTTTTTCAACACCAACACAAGTGCGAAAACTAGTTTTTCAACACTAACACAAGTGCGAAAAGTGGTTTTTCAAGACTAACACAAGTGCGAAAAGTGGTTTCCTTCACCAACACAAGTGCGAAAAGTGGTTTTTCAACACTAACACAAGTGGGAAAAGTGGATTTTCAACACTAACACAAGTGCGAAAAGTGGTTTTTCAAGACTAACACAAGTGCGAAAAGTGGTTTCCTTCACCAACACAAGTGCGAAAAGTGGTTTTTCAACACTAACACAAGTGCGAAAAGTAGTTTTTCAACACTATCACAAGTGCAAAAAGTGTTTTTTCCACACTAATACAAGTGCAAAAGTGGTTTCCAGCACCAACACAATTGCGAAAAGTGGTTTTTCAACACTAACACAAGTGCGAAAAGTGGTTTTTCAACACTAACACAAGTGCGAAAAGTGGTTTTTCCACACTAATACAAGTGCAAAAGTGGTTTCCTGCACCAACACAAGTGCGAAAAGTGGTTTTTCAACACTAACACAAGCGCGAAAAGTGGTTTTTCAACACTATCACTAGTGCAAAAAGTGTTTTTTCCACACTAATACAAGTGCAAAAGTGGTTTCCTGCACCAACACAAGTGTGAAATGTGGTTTCCTTCACTAACACATGTGCAAAAAGTGGGTTTTCAACACTAACACAAGTGCGAAATGTGGTTTCCTTCACCAACACCTGTGCGAAAAGTGGTTTTTCAACACTAACACAAGTGCGAAAAGTGGTTTTTCCACACTAATACAAGTGCAAAAGTGGTTTCCTGCACCAACACAAGTGCGAAAAGTGGTTTTTCAACACTAACACAAGTGCGAAAAGTGGTTTTTCAACACTATCACAAGTGCAAAAAGTGTTTTTTCCACACTAATACAAGTGCAAAAGTGGTTTCCTGCACCAACACACGTGCGAAAACTAGTTTTTCAACACTAACACAAGTGCGAAAAGTGGTTTTTCAAGACTAACACAAGTGCGAAAAGTGGTTTCCTTCACCAACACAAGTGCGAAAAGTGGTTTTTCAACACTAACACAAGTGGGAAAAGTGGATTTTCAACACTAACACAAGTGCGAAAAGTGGTTTTTCAAGACTAACACAAGTGCGAAAAGTGGTTTCCTTCACCAACACAAGTGCGAAAAGTGGTTTTTCAACACTAACACAAGTGCGAAAAGTAGTTTTTCCACACTAATACAAGTGCAAAAGTGGTTTCCTGCACCAACACATTTGCGAAAAGTGGTTTTTCAACACTAACACAAGTGCGAAAAGTGGTTTTTCAACACTAACACAAGTGCGAAAAGTGGTTTTTCGTGCGAAAAGTGGTTTTTCAACACTAACACAAGCGCGAAAAGTGGTTTTTCAACACTATCACAAGTGCAAAAAGTGTTTTTTCCACACTAATACAAGTGCAAAAGTGGTTTCCTGCACGAACACAAGTGCGAAAAGTGGTTTTTCAACACTAACACAAGTACGAAAAGTGGTTTCCTTCACTAACACATGTGCGAAAAGTGGGTTTTCAACACTAACACAAGTGCGAAAAGTGGTTTCCTTCACCAACACCATTGCGAAAAGTGGTTTTTCAACACTAATACAAGTGCGAAAAGTGGTTTTTCCACACTAATACAAGTGCAAAAGTGGTTTCCTGCACCAACACAAGTGCGAAAAGTGGTTTCCTTCCCTAACACATGTGCGAAAAGTGGTTTTTCTACACTAATACAAGTGCAAAAGTGGTTTCATGTACCAACACAAGTGCGAAAAGTGGTTTTTCAACACTAACACAAGTGCGAAAAGTGGTTTTTCAACACTATCACAAGTGCAAAAAGTGTTTTTTCCACACTAATACAAGTGCAAAAGTGGTTTCCTGCACCAACACAAGTGCGAAAAGTGGTTTCCTTCACCAACACATGTGCGAAAAGTGGGTTTTCAACACTAACACAAGTGTGAAAAGTGGTTTCCTTCACCAACACCATTGTGAAAAGTGGTTTTTCAACACTAACACAAGTGCGAAAAGTAGTTTTTCAACACTATCACAAGTGCAAAAAGTGGTTTTCCACACTAATACAAGTGCAAAAGTGGTTTCCTGCACCAACACAATTGCGAAAAGTGGTTTATCAACACTAACACAAGTGCGAAAAGTGGTTTTTCAACACTAACACAAGTGCGAAAAGTGGTTTTTCCACACTAATACAAGTGCAAAAGTGGTTTCCTGTACCAACACAAGTGCGAAAAGTGTTTTTTCAACACTAACACAAGCGCGAAAAGTGGTTTTTCAACACTATCACTAGTGCAAAAAGTGTTTTTTCCACACTAATACAAGTGCAAAAGTGGTTTCCTGCCCCAACACAAGTGTGAAATGTGGTTTCCTTCACTAACACATGTGCAAAAAGTGGGTTTTCAACACTAACACAAGTGCGAAATGTGGTTTCCTTCACCAACACATGTGCAAAAAGTGGGTTTTCAACACTAACACAAGTGCGAAAAGTGGTTTCCTTCACTAACACCAGTGCGAAAAGTGGTTTTTCAACACTAACACAAGTGCGAAAAGTGGTTTTTCCACACTAATACAAGTGCAAAAGTGGTTTCCTGCACCAACACAAGTGCGAAAAGTGGTTTTTCAACACTATCACAAGTGCAAAAAGTGTTTTTTCCACACTAATACAAGTGCAAAAGTGGTTTCCTGTACCAACACAAGTGCGAAAAGTGGTTTCCTTCACTAACACATGTGCGAAAAGTGGGTTTTCAACACTAACACAAGTGCGAAAAGTGGTTTCCTTCACCAACACCATTGCGAAAAGTGGTTTTTCAACACTAATACAAGTGCGAAAAGTGGTTTTTCCACACTAATACAAGTGCAAAAGTGGTTTCCTGCACCAACACAAGTGCGAAAAGTGGTTTCCTTCCCTAACACATGTGCGAAAAGTGGTTTTTCTACACTAATACAAGTGCAAAAGTGGTTTCATGTACCAACACAAGTGCGAAAAGTGGTTTTTCAACACTAACACAAGTGCGAAAAGTGGTTTTTCAACACTATCACAAGTGCAAAAAGTGTTTTTTCCACACTAATACAAGTGCAAAAGTGGTTTCCTGCACCAACACAAGTGCGAAAAGTGGTTTCCTTCACCAACACATGTGCGAAAAGTGGGTTTTCAACACTAACACAAGTGTGAAAAGTGGTTTCCTTCACCAACACCATTGTGAAAAGTGGTTTTTCAACACTAACACAAGTGCGAAAAGTAGTTTTTCAACACTATCACAAGTGCAAAAAGTGGTTTTCCACACTAATACAAGTGCAAAAGTGGTTTCCTGCACCAACACAATTGCGAAAAGTGGTTTATCAACACTAACACAAGTGCGAAAAGTGGTTTTTCAACACTAACACAAGTGCGAAAAGTGGTTTTTCCACACTAATACAAGTGCAAAAGTGGTTTCCTGTACCAACACAAGTGCGAAAAGTGTTTTTTCAACACTAACACAAGCGCGAAAAGTGGTTTTTCAACACTATCACTAGTGCAAAAAGTGTTTTTTCCACACTAATACAAGTGCAAAAGTGGTTTCCTGCCCCAACACAAGTGTGAAATGTGGTTTCCTTCACTAACACATGTGCAAAAAGTGGGTTTTCAACACTAACACAAGTGCGAAATGTGGTTTCCTTCACCAACACATGTGCAAAAAGTGGGTTTTCAACACTAACACAAGTGCGAAAAGTGGTTTCCTTCACTAACACCAGTGCGAAAAGTGGTTTTTCAACACTAACACAAGTGCGAAAAGTGGTTTTTCCACACTAATACAAGTGCAAAAGTGGTTTCCTGTACCAACACAAGTGCGAAAAGTGGTTTCCTTCACTAACACATGTGCGAAAAGTGGGTTTTCAACACTAACACAAGTGCGAAAAGTGGTTTCCTTCACCAACACCAGTGCGAAAAGTGGTTTTTCAACACTAACACAATGCGAAAAGTGGTTTTCCCACACTAATACAAGTGCAAAAGTGGTTTCCTGCACCAACACAAGTGCGAAAGTGGTTTTTCAACACTAACACAAGTGCGAAAAGTGGTTTTTCAACACTATCACAAGTGCAAAAAGTGTTTTTTCCACACTAATACAAGTGCAAAAGTGGTTCCCTGCACTAACACAAGTGCAAAAAGTGGTTTCTTTCATTAACACATGTGCAAAAAGTGGGTTTTCAACACTAACACAAGTGCGAAAAGTGGTTTCCTTCACCAACACCAGTGCGAAAAGTGGTTTTTCAACACTAACACAAGTGCAAAAAGTGGTTTTTCAACACTAACACAAGTGCGAAAAGTGGTTTTTCCACACTAATACAAGTGCAAAAGTGGTTTCCTGCACCAACACAAGTGCAAAAAGTGGTTTCTTTCACTAACACATGTGCAAAAAGTGGTTTTTCAACACTAACACAAGTGCGAAAAGTGGTTTTTCAACACTAACACAAGTGCGAAAAGTGGTTTTTCCACACTAATACAAGTGCAAAAGTGGTTTCCTGCACCAACACAAGTGCGAAAAGTGGTTTTTCAACACTAACACAAGTGCAAAGAGGTGGTTTTTCAACACTAACACAAGTGCGAAAAGTGGTTTTTCCACACTAATACAAGTGCAAAAGTGGTTTCCTGCACCAACACAAGTGCGAAAAGTGGTTTTTCAACACTAACACAAGTGCGAAAAGTGGGTTTTCAACACTATCACAAGTGCAAAAAGTGTTTTTTCCACACTAATACAAGTGCAAAAGTGGTTTCCTGCACCAACACAAGTGCGAAAAGTGGTTTTTCAACACTAACACAAGTGCAAAAAGTGGTTTTTCAACACTAACACAAGTGCGAAAAGTGGTTTCCTTCACTAACACATGTGCGAAAAGTGGGTTTTCAACACTAACACAAGTGCGAAAAGTGGTTTTTCCACACTAATACAAGTGCAAAAGTGGTTTCCTGTACCAACACAAGTGCGAAAAGTGTTTTTTCAACACTAACACAAGCGCGAAAAGTGGTTTTTCAACACTATCACTAGTGCAAAAAGTGTTTTTTCCACACTAATACAAGTGCAAAAGTGGTTTCCTGCCCCAACACAAGTGTGAAATGTGGTTTCCTTCACTAACACATGTGCAAAAAGTGGGTTTTCAACACTAACACAAGTGCGAAATGTGGTTTCCTTCACCAACACATGTGCAAAAAGTGGGTTTTCAACACTAACACAAGTGCGAAAAGTGGTTTCCTTCACTAACACCAGTGCGAAAAGTGGTTTTTCAACACTAACACAAGTGCGAAAAGTGGTTTTTCCACACTAATACAAGTGCAAAAGTGGTTTCCTGCACCAACACAAGTGCGAAAAGTGGTTTTTCAACACTATCACAAGTGCAAAAAGTGTTTTTTCCACACTAATACAAGTGCAAAAGTGGTTTCCTGTACCAACACAAGTGCGAAAAGTGGTTTCCTTCACTAACACATGTGCGAAAAGTGGGTTTTCAACACTAACACAAGTGCGAAAAGTGGTTTCCTTCACCAACACCAGTGCGAAAAGTGGTTTTTCAACACTAACACAATGCGAAAAGTGGTTTTCCCACACTAATACAAGTGCAAAAGTGGTTTCCTGCACCAACACAAGTGCGAAAGTGGTTTTTCAACACTAACACAAGTGCGAAAAGTGGTTTTTCAACACTATCACAAGTGCAAAAAGTGTTTTTTCCACACTAATACAAGTGCAAAAGTGGTTCCCTGCACTAACACAAGTGCAAAAAGTGGTTTCTTTCATTAACACATGTGCAAAAAGTGGGTTTTCAACACTAACACAAGTGCGAAAAGTGGTTTCCTTCACCAACACCAGTGCGAAAAGTGGTTTTTCAACACTAACACAAGTGCAAAAAGTGGTTTTTCAACACTAACACAAGTGCGAAAAGTGGTTTTTCCACACTAATACAAGTGCAAAAGTGGTTTCCTGCACCAACACAAGTGCAAAAAGTGGTTTCTTTCACTAACACATGTGCAAAAAGTGGTTTTTCAACACTAACACAAGTGCGAAAAGTGGTTTTTCAACACTAACACAAGTGCGAAAAGTGGTTTTTCCACACTAATACAAGTGCAAAAGTGGTTTCCTGCACCAACACAAGTGCGAAAAGTGGTTTTTCAACACTAACACAAGTGCAAAGAGGTGGTTTTTCAACACTAACACAAGTGCGAAAAGTGGTTTTTCCACACTAATACAAGTGCAAAAGTGGTTTCCTGCACCAACACAAGTGCGAAAAGTGGTTTTTCAACACTAACACAAGTGCGAAAAGTGGGTTTTCAACACTATCACAAGTGCAAAAAGTGTTTTTTCCACACTAATACAAGTGCAAAAGTGGTTTCCTGCACCAACACAAGTGCGAAAAGTGGTTTTTCAACACTAACACAAGTGCGAAAAGTGGTTTTTCAACACTAACACAAGTGCGAAAAGTGGTTTCCTTCACTAACACATGTGCGAAAAGTGGGTTTTCAACACTAACACAAGTGCGAAAAGTGTTTTTTCAACACCAACACAAGTGCGAAAACTAGTTTTTCAACACTAACACAAGTGCGAAAAGTGGTTTTTCAAGACTAACACAAGTGCGAAAAGTGGTTTCCTTCACCAACACAAGTGCGAAAAGTGGTTTTTCAACACTAACACAAGTGGGAAAAGTGGATTTTCAACACTAACACAAGTGCGAAAAGTGGTTTTTCAAGACTAACACAAGTGCGAAAAGTGGTTTCCTTCACCAACACAAGTGCGAAAAGTGGTTTTTCAACACTAACACAAGTGCGAAAAGTAGTTTTTCAACACTATCACAAGTGCAAAAAGTGTTTTTTCCACACTAATACAAGTGCAAAAGTGGTTTCCAGCACCAACACAATTGCGAAAAGTGGTTTTTCAACACTAACACAAGTGCGAAAAGTGGTTTTTCAACACTAACACAAGTGCGAAAAGTGGTTTTTCCACACTAATACAAGTGCAAAAGTGGTTTCCTGCACCAACACAAGTGCGAAAAGTGGTTTTTCAACACTAACACAAGCGCGAAAAGTGGTTTTTCAACACTATCACTAGTGCAAAAAGTGTTTTTTCCACACTAATACAAGTGCAAAAGTGGTTTCCTGCCCCAACACAAGTGTGAAATGTGGTTTCCTTCACTAACACATGTGCAAAAAGTGGGTTTTCAACACTAACACAAGTGCGAAATGTGGTTTCCTTCACCAACACATGTGCAAAAAGTGGGTTTTCAACACTAACACAAGTGCGAAAAGGGGTTTCCTTCACTAACACCAGTGCGAAAAGTGGTTTTTCAACACTAACACAAGTGCGAAACGTGGTTTTTCCACACTAATACAAGTGCAAAAGTGGTTTCCTGCACCAACACAAGTGCGAAAAGTGGTTTTTCAACACTATCACAAGTGCAAAAAGTGTTTTTTCCACACTAATACAAGTGCAAAAGTGGTTTCCTGTACCAACACAAGTGCGAAAAGTGGTTTCCTTCACTAACACATGTGCGAAAAGTTGGTTTTCAACACTAACACAAGTGCGAAAAGTGGTTTCCTTCACCAACACCAGTGCGAAAAGTGGTTTTTCAACACTAACACAATGCGAAAAGTGGTTTTCCCACACTAATACAAGTGCAAAAGTGGTTTCCTGCACCAACACAAGTGCGAAAAGTGGTTTTTCAACACGAACACAAGTGCGAAAAGTGGTTTTTCAACACTATCACAAGTGCAAAAAGTGTTTTTTCCACACTAATACAAGTGCAAAAGTGGTTTCCTGCACTAACACAAGTGCGAAAAGTGGTTTCTTTCACGAACACATGTGCAAAAAGTGGGTTTTCAACACTAACACAAGTGCGAAAAGTGGTTTCTTTCACGAACACATGTGCAAAAAGTGGGTTTTCAACACTAACACAAGTGCGAAAAGTGGTATCCTGCACTAACACAAGTGCGAAAAGTGGTTTTTCAACACTAACACAAGTGCGACAAGTGGTTTTTCAACACTATCACAAGTGCAAAAAGTGTTTTTTCCACACTAATACAAGTGCAAAAGTGGTTTCCTGCACCAACACAAGTGCGAAAAGTGGTTTTTCAACACTAACACAAGTGCGAAATGTGGTTTTTCAACACTATCACAAGTGCAAAAAGTGTTTTTTCCACACTAATACAAGTGCAAAAGTGGTTTCCTGCACCAACACAAGTGCAAAAAGTGGTTTTTCAACACTAACACAAGTGCAAAAAGTGTTTTTTCCACACTAATACAAGTGCAAAAGTGGTTTCCTGTACCAACACAAGTGCGAAAAGTGGTTTCCTTCACTAACACATGTGCGAAAAGTGGGTTTTCAACACTAACACAAGTGCGAAAAGTGGTTTCCTTCACCAACACCAGTGCGAAAAGTGGTTTTTCAACACTAACACAATGCGAAAAGTGGTTTTCCCACACTAATACAAGTGCAAAAGTGGTTTCCTGCACCAACACAAGTGCGAAAGTGGTTTTTCAACACTAACACAAGTGCGAAAAGTGGTTTTTCAACACTATCACAAGTGCAAAAAGTGTTTTTTCCACACTAATACAAGTGCAAAAGTGGTTTCCTGCACTAACACAAGTGCAAAAAGTGGTTTCTTTCATTAACACATGTGCAAAAAGTGGGTTTTCAACACTAACACAAGTGCGAAAAGTGGTTTCCTTCACCAACACCAGTGCGAAAAGTGGTTTTTCCACACTAATACAAGTGCAAAAGTGGTTTCCTGCACCAACACAAGTGCGAAAAGTGGTTTTTCAACACTAACACAAGTGCAAAGAGGTGGTTTTTCAACACTAACACAAGTGCGAAAAGTGGTTTTTCCACACTAATACAAGTGCAAAAGTGGTTTCCTGCACCAACACAAGTGCGAAAAGTGGTTTTTCAACACTAACACAAGTGCGAAAAGTGGGTTTTCAACACTATCACAAGTGCAAAAAGTGTTTTTTCCACACTAATACAAGTGCAAAAGTGGTTTCCTGCACCAACACAAGTGCGAAAAGTGGTTTTTCAACACTAACACAAGTGCGAAAAGTGGTTTTTCAACACTAACACAAGTGCGAAAAGTGGTTTCCTTCACTAACACATGTGCGAAAAGTGGGTTTTCAACACTAACACAAGTGCGAAAAGTGTTTTTTCAACACCAACACAAGTGCGAAAACTAGTTTTTCAACACTAACACAAGTGCGAAAAGTGGTTTTTCAAGACTAACACAAGTGCGAAAAGTGGTTTCCTTCACCAACACAAGTGCGAAAAGTGGTTTTTCAACACTAACACAAGTGGGAAAAGTGGATTTTCAACACTAACACAAGTGCGAAAAGTGGTTTTTCAAGACTAACACAAGTGCGAAAAGTGGTTTCCTTCACCAACACAAGTGCGAAAAGTGGTTTTTCAACACTAACACAAGTGCGAAAAGTAGTTTTTCAACACTATCACAAGTGCAAAAAGTGTTTTTTCCACACTAATACAAGTGCAAAAGTGGTTTCCAGCACCAACACAATTGCGAAAAGTGGTTTTTCAACACTAACACAAGTGCGAAAAGTGGTTTTTCAACACTAACACAAGTGCGAAAAGTGGTTTTTCCACACTAATACAAGTGCAAAAGTGGTTTCCTGCACCAACACAAGTGCGAAAAGTGGTTTTTCAACACTAACACAAGCGCGAAAAGTGGTTTTTCAACACTATCACTAGTGCAAAAAGTGTTTTTTCCACACTAATACAAGTGCAAAAGTGGTTTCCTGCCCCAACACAAGTGTGAAATGTGGTTTCCTTCACTAACACATGTGCAAAAAGTGGGTTTTCAACACTAACACAAGTGCGAAATGTGGTTTCCTTCACCAACACATGTGCAAAAAGTGGGTTTTCAACACTAACACAAGTGCGAAAAGGGGTTTCCTTCACTAACACCAGTGCGAAAAGTGGTTTTTCAACACTAACACAAGTGCGAAACGTGGTTTTTCCACACTAATACAAGTGCAAAAGTGGTTTCCTGCACCAACACAAGTGCGAAAAGTGGTTTTTCAACACTATCACAAGTGCAAAAAGTGTTTTTTCCACACTAATACAAGTGCAAAAGTGGTTTCCTGTACCAACACAAGTGCGAAAAGTGGTTTCCTTCACTAACACATGTGCGAAAAGTTGGTTTTCAACACTAACACAAGTGCGAAAAGTGGTTTCCTTCACCAACACCAGTGCGAAAAGTGGTTTTTCAACACTAACACAATGCGAAAAGTGGTTTTCCCACACTAATACAAGTGCAAAAGTGGTTTCCTGCACCAACACAAGTGCGAAAAGTGGTTTTTCAACACGAACACAAGTGCGAAAAGTGGTTTTTCAACACTATCACAAGTGCAAAAAGTGTTTTTTCCACACTAATACAAGTGCAAAAGTGGTTTCCTGCACTAACACAAGTGCGAAAAGTGGTTTCTTTCACGAACACATGTGCAAAAAGTGGGTTTTCAACACTAACACAAGTGCGAAAAGTGGTTTCTTTCACGAACACATGTGCAAAAAGTGGGTTTTCAACACTAACACAAGTGCGAAAAGTGGTATCCTGCACTAACACAAGTGCGAAAAGTGGTTTTTCAACACTAACACAAGTGCGACAAGTGGTTTTTCAACACTATCACAAGTGCAAAAAGTGTTTTTTCCACACTAATACAAGTGCAAAAGTGGTTTCCTGCACCAACACAAGTGCGAAAAGTGGTTTTTCAACACTAACACAAGTGCGAAATGTGGTTTTTCAACACTATCACAAGTGCAAAAAGTGTTTTTTCCACACTAATACAAGTGCAAAAGTGGTTTCCTGCACCAACACAAGTGCAAAAAGTGGTTTTTCAACACTAACACAAGTGCAAAAAGTGTTTTTTCCACACTAATACAAGTGCAAAAGTGGTTTCCTGTACCAACACAAGTGCGAAAAGTGGTTTCCTTCACTAACACATGTGCGAAAAGTGGGTTTTCAACACTAACACAAGTGCGAAAAGTGGTTTCCTTCACCAACACCAGTGCGAAAAGTGGTTTTTCAACACTAACACAATGCGAAAAGTGGTTTTCCCACACTAATACAAGTGCAAAAGTGGTTTCCTGCACCAACACAAGTGCGAAAGTGGTTTTTCAACACTAACACAAGTGCGAAAAGTGGTTTTTCAACACTATCACAAGTGCAAAAAGTGTTTTTTCCACACTAATACAAGTGCAAAAGTGGTTTCCTGCACTAACACAAGTGCAAAAAGTGGTTTCTTTCATTAACACATGTGCAAAAAGTGGGTTTTCAACACTAACACAAGTGCGAAAAGTGGTTTCCTTCACCAACACCAGTGCGAAAAGTGGTTTTTCCACACTAATACAAGTGCAAAAGTGGTTTCCTGCACCAACACAAGTGCGAAAAGTGGTTTTTCAACACTAACACAAGTGCAAAGAGGTGGTTTTTCAACACTAACACAAGTGCGAAAAGTGGTTTTTCCACACTAATACAAGTGCAAAAGTGGTTTCCTGCACCAACACAAGTGCGAAAAGTGGTTTTTCAACACTAACACAAGTGCGAAAAGTGGGTTTTCAACACTATCACAAGTGCAAAAAGTGTTTTTTCCACACTAATACAAGTGCAAAAGTGGTTTCCTGCACCAACACAAGTGCGAAAAGTGGTTTTTCAACACTAACACAAGTGCGAAAAGTGGTTTTTCAACACTAACACAAGTGCGAAAAGTGGTTTCCTTCACTAACACATGTGCGAAAAGTGGGTTTTCAACACTAACACAAGTGCGAAAAGTGTTTTTTCAACACCAACACAAGTGCGAAAACTAGTTTTTCAAACACTAACACAAGTGCGAAAAGTGGTTTTTCAAGACTAACACAAGTGCGAAAAGTGGTTTCCTTCACCAACACAAGTGCGAAAAGTGGTTTTTCAACACTAACACAAGTGGGAAAAGTGGATTTTCAACACTAACACAAGTGCGAAAAGTGGTTTTTCAAGACTAACACAAGTGCGAAAAGTGGTTTCCTTCACCAACACAAGTGCGAAAAGTGGTTTTTCAACACTAACACAAGTGCGAAAAGTAGTTTTTCAACACTATCACAAGTGCAAAAAGTGTTTTTTCCACACTAATACAAGTGCAAAAGTGGTTTCCAGCACCAACACAATTGCGAAAAGTGTTTTTCAACACTAACACAAGTGCGAAAAGTGGTTTTTCAACACTAACACAAGTGCGAAAAGTGGTTTTTTCCACACTAATACAAGTGCAAAAGTGGTTTCCTGCACCAACACAAGTGCGAAAAGTGGTTTTTCAACACTAACACAAGCGCGAAAAGTGGTTTTTCAACACTATCACTAGTGCAAAAAGTGTTTTTTCCACACTAATACAAGTGCAAAAGTGGTTTCCTGCCCCAACACAAGTGTGAAATGTGGTTTCCTTCACTAACACATGTGCAAAAAGTGGGTTTTCAACACTAACACAAGTGCGAAATGTGGTTTCCTTCACCAACACATGTGCAAAAAGTGGGTTTTCAACACTAACACAAGTGCGAAAAGGGGTTTCCTTCACTAACACCAGTGCGAAAAGTGGTTTTTCAACACTAACACAAGTGCGAAACGTGGTTTTTCCACACTAATACAAGTGCAAAAGTGGTTTCCTGCACCAACACAAGTGCGAAAAGTGGTTTTTCAACACTATCACAAGTGCAAAAAGTGTTTTTTTCCACACTAATACAAGTGCAAAAGTGGTTTCCTGTACCAACACAAGTGCGAAAAGTGGTTTCCTTCACTAACACATGTGCGAAAAGTTGGTTTTCAACACTAACACAAGTGCGAAAAGTGGTTTCCTTTCACCAACACCAGTGCGAAAAGTGGTTTTTCAACACTAACACAATGCGAAAAGTGGTTTTCCCACACTAATACAAGTGCAAAAGTGGTTTCCTGCACCAACACAAGTGCGAAAAGTGGTTTTTTCAACACGAACACAAGTGCGAAAAGTGGTTTTTCAACACTATCACAAGTGCAAAAAGTGTTTTTTCCACACTAATACAAGTGCAAAAGTGGTTTCCTGCACTAACACAAGTGCGAAAAGTGGTTTCTTTCACGAACACATGTGCAAAAAGTGGGTTTTCAACACTAACACAAGTGCGAAAAGTGGTTTCTTTCACGAACACATGTGCAAAAAGTGGGTTTTCAACACTAACACAAGTGCGAAAAGTGGTATCCTGCACTAACACAAGTGCGAAAAGTGGTTTTTCAACACTAACACAAGTGCGACAAGTGGTTTTTCAACACTATCACAAGTGCAAAAAGTGTTTTTTCCACACTAATACAAGTGCAAAAGTGGTTTCCTGCACCAACACAAGTGCGAAAAGTGGTTTTTCAACACTAACACAAGTGCGAAATGTGGTTTTTCAACACTATCACAAGTGCAAAAAGTGTTTTTTCCACACTAATACAAGTGCAAAAGTGGTTTCCTGCACCAACACAAGTGCAAAAAGTGGTTTTTCAACACTAACACAAGTGCAAAAAGTGTTTTTTCCACACTAATACAAGTGCAAAAGTGGTTTCCTGTACCAACACAAGTGCGAAAAGTGGTTTCCTTCACTAACACATGTGCGAAAAGTGGGTTTTCAACACTAACACAAGTGCGAAAAGTGGTTTCCTTCACCAACACCAGTGCGAAAAGTGGTTTTCAACACTAACACAATGCGAAAAGTGGTTTTCCCCACACTAATACAAGTGCAAAAGTGGTTTCCTGCACCAACACAAGTGCGAAAGTGGTTTTTCAACACTAACACAAGTGCGAAAAGTGGTTTTTCAACACTATCACAAGTGCAAAAAGTGTTTTTTCCACACTAATACAAGTGCAAAAGTGGTTTCCTGCACTAACACAAGTGCAAAAAGTGGTTTCTTTCATTAACACATGTGCAAAAAGTGGGTTTTCAACACTAACACAAGTGCGAAAAGTGGTTTCCTTCACCAACACCAGTGCGAAAAGTGGTTTTTCAACACTAACACAAGTGCAAAAAGTGGTTTTTTCAACACTAACACAAGTGCGAAAAGTGGTTTTTCCACACTAATACAAGTGCAAAAGTGGTTTCCTGCACCAACACAAGTGCGAAAAAGTGGTTTCTTTCCACTAACACATGTGCAAAAAGTGGTTTTTCAACACTAACACAAGTGCGAAAAGTGGTTTTTCAACACTAACACAAGTGCGAAAAGTGGTTTTTCCACACTAATACAAGTGCAAAAGTGGTTTCCTGCACCAACACAAGTGCGAAAAGTGGTTTTTCAACACTAACACAAGTGCAAAGCGGTGGTTTTCCAACACTAACACAAGTGCGAAAAGTGGTTTTTCCACACTAATACAAGTGCAAAAGTGGTTTCCTGCACCAACACAAGTGCGAAAAGTGGTTTTTCAACACTAACACAAGTGCGAAAAGTGGGTTTTCACCACTATCACAAGTGCAAAAAGTGTTTTTTCCACACTAATACAAGTGCAAAAGTGGTTTCCTGCACCAACACAAGTGCGAAAAGTGGTTTTTCAACACTAACACAAGTGCGAAAAGTAGTTTCCTTCACTAACACATGTGCGAAAAGTGGGTTTTCAACACTAACACAAGTGCGAAAAGTGTTTTTTCAACACCAACACAAGTGCGAAAACTAGTTTTTCAACACTAACACAAGTGCGAAAAGTGGTTTTTCAAGACTAACACAAGTGCGAAAAGTGGTTTCCTTCACCAACACAAGTGCGAAAAGTGGTTTTTCAACACTAACACAAGTGGGAAAAGTGGATTTTCAACACTAACACAAGTGCGAAAAGTGGTTTTTCAAGACTAACACAAGTGCGAAAAGTGGTTTCCTTCACCAACACAAGTGCGAAAAGTGGTTTTTCAACACTAACACAAGTGCGAAAAGTAGTTTTTCAACACTATCACAAGTGCAAAAAGTGTTTTTTCCACACTAATACAAGTGCAAAAGTGGTTTCCAGCACCAACACAATTGCGAGAAGTGGTTTTTCAACACTAACACAAGTGCGAAAAGTGGTTTTTCAACACTAACACAAGTGCGAAAAGTGGTTTTTCCACACTAATACAAGTGCAAAAGTGGTTTCCTGCACCAACACAAGTGCGAAAAGTGGTTTTTCAACACTAACACAAGCGCGAAAAGTGGTTTTTCAACACTATCACTAGTGCAAAAAGTGTTTTTTCCACACTAATACAAGTGCAAAAGTGGTTTCCTGCACCAACACAAGTGTGAAATGTGGTTTCCTTCACTAACACATGTGCAAAAAGTGGGTTTTCAACACTAACACAAGTGCGAAATGTGGTTTCCTTCACCAACACCTGTGCGAAAAGTGGTTTTTCAACACTAACACAAGTGCGAAAAGTGGTTTTTCCACACTAATACAAGTGCAAAAGTGGTTTCCTGCACCAACACAAGTGCGAAAAGTGGTTTTTCAACACTAACACAAGTGCGAAAAGTGGTTTTTCAACACTATCACAAGTGCAAAAAGTGTTTTTTCCACACTAATACAAGTGCAAAAGTGGTTTCCTGCACCAACACACGTGCGAAAACTAGTTTTTCAACACTAACACAAGTGCGAAAAGTGGTTTTTCAAGACTAACACAAGTGCGAAAAGTGGTTTCCTTCACCAACACAAGTGCGAAAAGTGGTTTTTCAACACTAACACAAGTGGGAAAAGTGGATTTTCAACACTAACACAAGTGCGAAAAGTGGTTTTTCAAGACTAACACAAGTGCGAAAAGTGGTTTCCTTCACCAACACAAGTGCGAAAAGTGGTTTTTCAACACTAACACAAGTGCGAAAAGTAGTTTTTCAACACTATCACAAGTGCAAAAAGTGTTTTTTCCACACTAATACAAGTGCAAAAGTGGTTTCCTGCACCAACACAATTGCGAAAAGTGGTTTTTCAACACTAACACAAGTGCGAAAAGTGGTTTTTCAACACTAACACAAGTGCGAAAAGTGGTTTTTCCACACTAATACAAGTGCAAAAGTGGTTTCCTGCACCAACACAAGTGCGAAAAGTGGTTTTTCAACACTAACACAAGCGCGAAAAGTGGTTTTTCAACACTATCACAAGTGCAAAAAGTGTTTTTTCCACACTAATACAAGTGCAAAAGTGGTTTCCTGCACCAACACAAGTGCGAAAAGTGGTTTTTCAACACTAACACAAGTGCGAAAAGTGGTTTCCTTCACTAACACATGTGCGAAAAGTGGGTTTTCAACACTAACACAAGTGCGAAAAGTGGTTTCCTTCACCAACACCATTGCGAAAAGTGGTTTTTCAACACTAATACAAGTGCGAAAAGTGGTTTTTCCACACTAATACAAGTGCAAAAGTGGTTTCCTGCACCAACACAAGTGCGAAAAGTGGTTTCCTTCCCTAACACATGTGCGAAAAGTGGTTTTTCTACACTAATACAAGTGCAAAAGTGGTTTCATGTACCAACACAAGTGCGAAAAGTGGTTTTTCAACACTAACACAAGTGCGAAAAGTGGTTTTTCAACACTATCACAAGTGCAAAAAGTGTTTTTTCCACACTAATACAAGTGCAAAAGTGGTTTCCTGCACCAACACAAGTGCGAAAAGTGGTTTCCTTCACCAACACATGTGCGAAAAGTGGGTTTTCAACACTAACACAAGTGTGAAAAGTGGTTTCCTTCACCAACACCATTGTGAAAAGTGGTTTTTCAACACTAACACAAGTGCGAAAAGTAGTTTTTCAACACTATCACAAGTGCAAAAAGTGGTTTTCCACACTAATACAAGTGCAAAAGTGGTTTCCTGCACCAACACAAGTGCAAAAAGTGGTTTTTCAACACTAACACAAGTGCAAAAAGTGTTTTTTCCACACTAATACAAGTGCAAAAGTGGTTTCCTGTACCAACACAAGTGCGAAAAGTGGTTTCCTTCACTAACACATGTGCGAAAAGTGGGTTTTCAACACTAACACAAGTGCGAAAAGTGGTTTCCTTCACCAACACCAGTGCGAAAAGTGGTTTTTCAACACTAACACAATGCGAAAAGTGGTTTTCCCACACTAATACAAGTGCAAAAGTGGTTTCCTGCACCAACACAAGTGTGAAAGTGGTTTTTCAACACTAACACAAGTGCGAAAAGTGGTTTTTCAACACTATCACAAGTGCAAAAAGTGTTTTTTCCACACTAATACAAGTGCAAAAGTGGTTTCCTGCACTAACACAAGTGCAAAAAGTGGTTTCTTTCATTAACACATGTGCAAAAAGTGGGTTTTCAACACTAACACAAGTGCGAAAAGTGGTTTCCTTCACCAACACCAGTGCGAAAAGTGGTTTTTCAACACTAACACAAGTGCAAAAAGTGGTTTTTCAACACTAACACAAGTGCGAAAAGTGGTTTTTCCACACTAATACAAGTGCAAAAGTGGTTTCCTGCACCAACACAAGTGCGAAAAGTGGTTTCTTTCACTAACACATGTGCAAAAAGTGGTTTTTCAACACTAACACAAGTGCGAAAAGTGGTTTTTCAACACTAACACAAGTGCGAAAAGTGGTTTTTCCACACTAATACAAGTGCAAAAGTGGTTTCCTGCACCAACACAAGTGCGAAAAGTGGTTTTTCAACACTAACACAAGTGCAAAGAGGTGGTTTTTCAACACTAACACAAGTGCGAAAAGTGGTTTTTCCACACTAATACAAGTGCAAAAGTGGTTTCCTGCACCAACACAAGTGCGAAAAGTGGTTTTTCAACACTAACACAAGTGCGAAAAGTGGGTTTTCACCACTATCACAAGTGCAAAAAGTGTTTTTTCCACACTAATACAAGTGCAAAAGTGGTTTCCTGCACCAACACAAGTGCGAAAAGTGGTTTTTCAACACTAACACAAGTGCGAAAAGTAGTTTCCTTCACTAACACATGTGCGAAAAGTGGGTTTTCAACACTAACACAAGTGCGAAAAGTGTTTTTTCAACACCAACACAAGTGCGAAAACTAGTTTTTCAACACTAACACAAGTGCGAAAAGTGGTTTTTCAAGACTAACACAAGTGCGAAAAGTGGTTTCCTTCACCAACACAAGTGCGAAAAGTGGTTTTTCAACACTAACACAACTGGGAAAAGTGGATTTTCAACACTAACACAAGTGCGAAAAGTGGTTTTTCAAGACTAACACAAGTGCGAAAAGTGGTTTCCTTCACCAACACAAGTGCGAAAAGTGGTTTTTCAACACTAACACAAGTGCGAAAAGTAGTTTTTCAACACTATCACAAGTGCAAAAAGTGTTTTTTCCACACTAATACAAGTGCAAAAGTGGTTTCCAGCACCAACACAATTGCGAAAAGTGGTTTTTCAACACTAACACAAGTGCGAAAAGTGGTTTTTCAACACTAACACAAGTGCGAAAAGTGGTTTTTCCACACTAATACAAGTGCAAAAGTGGTTTCCTGCACCAACACAAGTGCGAAAAGTGGTTTTTCAACACTAACACAAGCGCGAAAAGTGGTTTTTCAACACTATCACTAGTGCAAAAAGTGTTTTTTCCACACTAATACAAGTGCAAAAGTGGTTTCCTGCACCAACACAAGTGTGAAATGTGGTTTCCTTCACTAACACATGTGCAAAAAGTGGGTTTTCAACACTAACACAAGTGCGAAATGTGGTTTCCTTCACCAACACCTGTGCGAAAAGTGGTTTTTCAACACTAACACAAGTGCGAAAAGTGGTTTTTCCACACTAATACAAGTGCAAAAGTGGTTTCCTGCACCAACACAAGTGCGAAAAGTGGTTTTTCAACACTAACACAAGTGCGAAAAGTGGTTTTTCAACACTATCACAAGTGCAAAAAGTGTTTTTTCCACACTAATACAAGTGCAAAAGTGGTTTCCTGCACCAACACACGTGCGAAAACTAGTTTTTCAACACTAACACAAGTGCGAAAAGTGGTTTTTCAAGACTAACACAAGTGCGAAAAGTGGTTTCCTTCACCAACACAAGTGCGAAAAGTGGTTTTTCAACACTAACACAAGTGGGAAAAGTGGATTTTCAACACTAACACAAGTGCGAAAAGTGGTTTTTCAAGACTAACACAAGTGCGAAAAGTGGTTTCCTTCACCAACACAAGTGCGAAAAGTGGTTTTTCAACACTAACACAAGTGCGAAAAGTAGTTTTTCAACACTATCACAAGTGCAAAAAGTGTTTTTTCCACACTAATACAAGTGCAAAAGTGGTTTCCTGCACCAACACAATTGCGAAAAGTGGTTTTTCAACACTAACACAAGTGCGAAAAGTGGTTTTTCAACACTAACACAAGTGCGAAAAGTGGTTTTTCCACACTAATACAAGTGCAAAAGTGGTTTCCTGCACCAACACAAGTGCGAAAAGTGGTTTTTCAACACTAACACAAGCGCGAAAAGTGGTTTTTCAACACTATCACAAGTGCAAAAAGTGTTTTTTCCACACTAATACAAGTGCAAAAGTGGTTTCCTGCACCAACACAAGTGCGAAAAGTGGTTTTTCAACACTAACACAAGTGCGAAAAGTGGTTTCCTTCACTAACACATGTGCGAAAAGTGGGTTTTCAACACTAACACAAGTGCGAAAAGTGGTTTCCTTCACCAACACCATTGCGAAAAGTGGTTTTTCAACACTAATACAAGTGCGAAAAGTGGTTTTTCCACACTAATACAAGTGCAAAAGTGGTTTCATGTACCAACACAAGTGCGAAAAGTGGTTTTTCAACACTAACACAAGTGCGAAAAGTGGTTTTTCAACACTATCACAAGTGCAAAAAGTGTTTTTTCCACACTAATACAAGTGCAAAAGTGGTTTCCTGCACCAACACAAGTGCGAAAAGTGGTTTCCTTCACCAACACATGTGCGAAAAGTGGGTTTTCAACACTAACACAAGTGTGAAAAGTGGTTTCCTTCACCAACACCATTGTGAAAAGTGGTTTTTCAACACTAACACAAGTGCGAAAAGTAGTTTTTCAACACTATCACAAGTGCAAAAAGTGGTTTTCCACACTAATACAAGTGCAAAAGTGGTTTCCTGCACCAACACAATTGCGAAAAGTGGTTTATCAACACTAACACAAGTGCGAAAAGTGGTTTTTCAACACTAACACAAGTGCGAAACGTGGTTTTTCCACACTAATACAAGTGCAAAAGTGGTTTCCTGCACCAACACAAGTGCGAAAAGTGGTTTTTCAACACTATCACAAGTGCAAAAAGTGTTTTTTCCACACTAATACAAGTGCAAAAGTGGTTTCCTGTACCAACACAAGTGCGAAAAGTGGTTTCCTTCACTAACACATGTGCGAAAAGTTGGTTTTCAACACTAACACAAGTGCGAAAAGTGGTTTCCTTCACCAACACCAGTGCGAAAAGTGGTTTTTCAACACTAACACAATGCGAAAAGTGGTTTTCCCACACTAATACAAGTGCAAAAGTGGTTTCCTGCACCAACACAAGTGCGAAAAGTGGTTTTTCAACACGAACACAAGTGCGAAAAGTGGTTTTTCAACACTATCACAAGTGCAAAAAGTGTTTTTTCCACACTAATACAAGTGCAAAAGTGGTTTCCTGCACTAACACAAGTGCGAAAAGTGGTTTCTTTCACGAACACATGTGCAAAAAGTGGGTTTTCAACACTAACACAAGTGCGAAAAGTGGTTTCTTTCACGAACACATGTGCAAAAAGTGGGTTTTCAACACTAACACAAGTGCGAAAAGTGGTATCCTGCACTAACACAAGTGCGAAAAGTGGTTTTTCAACACTAACACAAGTGCGACAAGTGGTTTTTCAACACTATCACAAGTGCAAAAAGTGTTTTTTCCACACTAATACAAGTGCAAAAGTGGTTTCCTGCACCAACACAAGTGCGAAAAGTGGTTTTTCAACACTAACACAAGTGCGAAATGTGGTTTTTCAACACTATCACAAGTGCAAAAAGTGTTTTTTCCACACTAATACAAGTGCAAAAGTGGTTTCCTGCACCAACACAAGTGCAAAAAGTGGTTTTTCAACACTAACACAAGTGCAAAAAGTGTTTTTTCCACACTAATACAAGTGCAAAAGTGGTTTCCTGTACCAACACAAGTGCGAAAAGTGGTTTCCTTCACTAACACATGTGCGAAAAGTGGGTTTTCAACACTAACACAAGTGCGAAAAGTGGTTTCCTTCACCAACACCAGTGCGAAAAGTGGTTTTTCAACACTAACACAATGCGAAAAGTGGTTTTCCCACACTAATACAAGTGCAAAAGTGGTTTCCTGCACCAACACAAGTGTGAAAGTGGTTTTTCAACACTAACACAAGTGCGAAAAGTGGTTTTTCAACACTATCACAAGTGCAAAAAGTGTTTTTTCCACACTAATACAAGTGCAAAAGTGGTTTCCTGCACTAACACAAGTGCAAAAAGTGGTTTCTTTCATTAACACATGTGCAAAAAGTGGGTTTTCAACACTAACACAAGTGCGAAAAGTGGTTTCCTTCACCAACACCAGTGCGAAAAGTGGTTTTTCAACACTAACACAAGTGCAAAAAGTGGTTTTTCAACACTAACACAAGTGCGAAAAGTGGTTTTTCCACACTAATACAAGTGCAAAAGTGGTTTCCTGCACCAACACAAGTGCGAAAAGTGGTTTCTTTCACTAACACATGTGCAAAAAGTGGTTTTTCAACACTAACACAAGTGCGAAAAGTGGTTTTTCAACACTAACACAAGTGCGAAAAGTGGTTTTTCCACACTAATACAAGTGCAAAAGTGGTTTCCTGCACCAACACAAGTGCGAAAAGTGGTTTTTCAACACTAACACAAGTGCAAAGAGGTGGTTTTTCAACACTAACACAAGTGCGAAAAGTGGTTTTTCCACACTAATACAAGTGCAAAAGTGGTTTCCTGCACCAACACAAGTGCGAAAAGTGGTTTTTCAACACTAACACAAGTGCGAAAAGTGGGTTTTCACCACTATCACAAGTGCAAAAAGTGTTTTTTCCACACTAATACAAGTGCAAAAGTGGTTTCCTGCACCAACACAAGTGCGAAAAGTGGTTTTTCAACACTAACACAAGTGCGAAAAGTAGTTTCCTTCACTAACACATGTGCGAAAAGTGGGTTTTCAACACTAACACAAGTGCGAAAAGTGTTTTTTCAACACCAACACAAGTGCGAAAACTAGTTTTTCAACACTAACACAAGTGCGAAAAGTGGTTTTTCAAGACTAACACAAGTGCGAAAAGTGGTTTCCTTCACCAACACAAGTGCGAAAAGTGGTTTTTCAACACTAACACAACTGGGAAAAGTGGATTTTCAACACTAACACAAGTGCGAAAAGTGGTTTTTCAAGACTAACACAAGTGCGAAAAGTGGTTTCCTTCACCAACACAAGTGCGAAAAGTGGTTTTTCAACACTAACACAAGTGCGAAAAGTAGTTTTTCAACACTATCACAAGTGCAAAAAGTGTTTTTTCCACACTAATACAAGTGCAAAAGTGGTTTCCAGCACCAACACAATTGCGAAAAGTGGTTTTTCAACACTAACACAAGTGCGAAAAGTGGTTTTTCAACACTAACACAAGTGCGAAAAGTGGTTTTTCCACACTAATACAAGTGCAAAAGTGGTTTCCTGCACCAACACAAGTGCGAAAAGTGGTTTTTCAACACTAACACAAGCGCGAAAAGTGGTTTTTCAACACTATCACTAGTGCAAAAAGTGTTTTTTCCACACTAATACAAGTGCAAAAGTGGTTTCCTGCACCAACACAAGTGTGAAATGTGGTTTCCTTCACTAACACATGTGCAAAAAGTGGGTTTTCAACACTAACACAAGTGCGAAATGTGGTTTCCTTCACCAACACCTGTGCGAAAAGTGGTTTTTCAACACTAACACAAGTGCGAAAAGTGGTTTTTCCACACTAATACAAGTGCAAAAGTGGTTTCCTGCACCAACACAAGTGCGAAAAGTGGTTTTTCAACACTAACACAAGTGCGAAAAGTGGTTTTTCAACACTATCACAAGTGCAAAAAGTGTTTTTTCCACACTAATACAAGTGCAAAAGTGGTTTCCTGCACCAACACACGTGCGAAAACTAGTTTTTCAACACTAACACAAGTGCGAAAAGTGGTTTTTCAAGACTAACACAAGTGCGAAAAGTGGTTTCCTTCACCAACACAAGTGCGAAAAGTGGTTTTTCAACACTAACACAAGTGGGAAAAGTGGATTTTCAACACTAACACAAGTGCGAAAAGTGGTTTTTCAAGACTAACACAAGTGCGAAAAGTGGTTTCCTTCACCAACACAAGTGCGAAAAGTGGTTTTTCAACACTAACACAAGTGCGAAAAGTAGTTTTTCAACACTATCACAAGTGCAAAAAGTGTTTTTTCCACACTAATACAAGTGCAAAAGTGGTTTCCTGCACCAACACAATTGCGAAAAGTGGTTTTTCAACACTAACACAAGTGCGAAAAGTGGTTTTTCAACACTAACACAAGTGCGAAAAGTGGTTTTTCCACACTAATACAAGTGCAAAAGTGGTTTCCTGCACCAACACAAGTGCGAAAAGTGGTTTTTCAACACTAACACAAGCGCGAAAAGTGGTTTTTCAACACTATCACAAGTGCAAAAAGTGTTTTTTCCACACTAATACAAGTGCAAAAGTGGTTTCCTGCACCAACACAAGTGCGAAAAGTGGTTTTTCAACACTAACACAAGTGCGAAAAGTGGTTTCCTTCACTAACACATGTGCGAAAAGTGGGTTTTCAACACTAACACAAGTGCGAAAAGTGGTTTCCTTCACCAACACCATTGCGAAAAGTGGTTTTTCAACACTAATACAAGTGCGAAAAGTGGTTTTTCCACACTAATACAAGTGCAAAAGTGGTTTCATGTACCAACACAAGTGCGAAAAGTGGTTTTTCAACACTAACACAAGTGCGAAAAGTGGTTTTTCAACACTATCACAAGTGCAAAAAGTGTTTTTTCCACACTAATACAAGTGCAAAAGTGGTTTCCTGCACCAACACAAGTGCGAAAAGTGGTTTCCTTCACCAACACATGTGCGAAAAGTGGGTTTTCAACACTAACACAAGTGTGAAAAGTGGTTTCCTTCACCAACACCATTGTGAAAAGTGGTTTTTCAACACTAACACAAGTGCGAAAAGTAGTTTTTCAACACTATCACAAGTGCAAAAAGTGGTTTTCCACACTAATACAAGTGCAAAAGTGGTTTCCTGCACCAACACAATTGCGAAAAGTGGTTTATCAACACTAACACAAGTGCGAAAAGTGGTTTTTCAACACTAACACAAGTGCGAAACGTGGTTTTTCCACACTAATACAAGTGCAAAAGTGGTTTCCTGCACCAACACAAGTGCGAAAAGTGGTTTTTCAACACTATCACAAGTGCAAAAAGTGTTTTTTCCACACTAATACAAGTGCAAAAGTGGTTTCCTGTACCAACACAAGTGCGAAAAGTGGTTTCCTTCACTAACACATGTGCGAAAAGTTGGTTTTCAACACTAACACAAGTGCGAAAAGTGGTTTCCTTCACCAACACCAGTGCGAAAAGTGGTTTTTCAACACTAACACAATGCGAAAAGTGGTTTTCCCACACTAATACAAGTGCAAAAGTGGTTTCCTGCACCAACACAAGTGCGAAAAGTGGTTTTTCAACACGAACACAAGTGCGAAAAGTGGTTTTTCAACACTATCACAAGTGCAAAAAGTGTTTTTTCCACACTAATACAAGTGCAAAAGTGGTTTCCTGCACTAACACAAGTGCGAAAAGTGGTTTCTTTCACGAACACATGTGCAAAAAGTGGGTTTTCAACACTAACACAAGTGCGAAAAGTGGTTTCTTTCACGAACACATGTGCAAAAAGTGGGTTTTCAACACTAACACAAGTGCGAAAAGTGGTATCCTGCACTAACACAAGTGCGAAAAGTGGTTTTTCAACACTAACACAAGTGCGACAAGTGGTTTTTCAACACTATCACAAGTGCAAAAAGTGTTTTTTCCACACTAATACAAGTGCAAAAGTGGTTTCCTGCACCAACACAAGTGCGAAAAGTGGTTTTTCAACACTAACACAAGTGCGAAATGTGGTTTTTCAACACTATCACAAGTGCAAAAAGTGTTTTTTCCACACTAATACAAGTGCAAAAGTGGTTTCCTGCACCAACACAAGTGCAAAAAGTGGTTTTTCAACACTAACACAAGTGCAAAAAGTGTTTTTTCCACACTAATACAAGTGCAAAAGTGGTTTCCTGTACCAACACAAGTGCGAAAAGTGGTTTCCTTCACTAACACATGTGCGAAAAGTGGGTTTTCAACACTAACACAAGTGCGAAAAGTGGTTTCCTTCACCAACACCAGTGCGAAAAGTGGTTTTTCAACACTAACACAATGCGAAAAGTGGTTTTCCCACACTAATACAAGTGCAAAAGTGGTTTCCTGCACCAACACAAGTGTGAAAGTGGTTTTTCAACACTAACACAAGTGCGAAAAGTGGTTTTTCAACACTATCACAAGTGCAAAAAGTGTTTTTTCCACACTAATACAAGTGCAAAAGTGGTTTCCTGCACTAACACAAGTGCAAAAAGTGGTTTCTTTCATTAACACATGTGCAAAAAGTGGGTTTTCAACACTAACACAAGTGCGAAAAGTGGTTTCCTTCACCAACACCAGTGCGAAAAGTGGTTTTTCAACACTAACACAAGTGCAAAAAGTGGTTTTTCAACACTAACACAAGTGCGAAAAGTGGTTTTTCCACACTAATACAAGTGCAAAAGTGGTTTCCTGCACCAACACAAGTGCGAAAAGTGGTTTCTTTCACTAACACATGTGCAAAAAGTGGTTTTTCAACACTAACACAAGTGCGAAAAGTGGTTTTTCAACACTAACACAAGTGCGAAAAGTGGTTTTTCCACACTAATACAAGTGCAAAAGTGGTTTCCTGCACCAACACAAGTGCGAAAAGTGGTTTTTCAACACTAACACAAGTGCAAAGAAGTGGTTTTTCAACACTAACACAAGTGCGAAAAGTGGTTTTTCCACACTAATACAAGTGCAAAAGTGGTTTCCTGCACCAACACAAGTGCGAAAAGTGGTTTTTCAACACTAACACAAGTGCGAAAAGTGGGTTTTCACCACTATCACAAGTGCAAAAAGTGTTTTTTCCACACTAATACAAGTGCAAAAGTGGTTTCCTGCACCAACACAAGTGCGAAAAGTGGTTTTTCAACACTAACACAAGTGCGAAAAGTAGTTTCCTTCACTAACACATGTGCGAAAAGTGGGTTTTCAACACTAACACAAGTGCGAAAAGTGTTTTTTCAACACCAACACAAGTGCGAAAACTAGTTTTTCAACACTAACACAAGTGCGAAAAGTGGTTTTTCAAGACTAACACAAGTGCGAAAAGTGGTTTCCTTCACCAACACAAGTGCGAAAAGTGGTTTTTCAACACTAACACAACTGGGAAAAGTGGATTTTCAACACTAACACAAGTGCGAAAAGTGGTTTTTCAAGACTAACACAAGTGCGAAAAGTGGTTTCCTTCACCAACACAAGTGCGAAAAGTGGTTTTTCAACACTAACACAAGTGCGAAAAGTAGTTTTTCAACACTATCACAAGTGCAAAAAGTGTTTTTTCCACACTAATACAAGTGCAAAAGTGGTTTCCAGCACCAACACAATTGCGAAAAGTGGTTTTTCAACACTAACACAAGTGCGAAAAGTGGTTTTTCAACACTAACACAAGTGCGAAAAGTGGTTTTTCCACACTAATACAAGTGCAAAAGTGGTTTCCTGCACCAACACAAGTGCGAAAAGTGGTTTTTCAACACTAACACAAGCGCGAAAAGTGGTTTTTCAACACTATCACTAGTGCAAAAAGTGTTTTTTCCACACTAATACAAGTGCAAAAGTGGTTTCCTGCACCAACACAAGTGTGAAATGTGGTTTCCTTCACTAACACATGTGCAAAAAGTGGGTTTTCAACACTAACACAAGTGCGAAATGTGGTTTCCTTCACCAACACCTGTGCGAAAAGTGGTTTTTCAACACTAACACAAGTGCGAAAAGTGGTTTTTCCACACTAATACAAGTGCAAAAGTGGTTTCCTGCACCAACACAAGTGCGAAAAGTGGTTTTTCAACACTAACACAAGTGCGAAAAGTGGTTTTTCAACACTATCACAAGTGCAAAAAGTGTTTTTTCCACACTAATACAAGTGCAAAAGTGGTTTCCTGCACCAACACACGTGCGAAAACTAGTTTTTCAACACTAACACAAGTGCGAAAAGTGGTTTTTCAAGACTAACACAAGTGCGAAAAGTGGTTTCCTTCACCAACACAAGTGCGAAAAGTGGTTTTTCAACACTAACACAAGTGGGAAAAGTGGATTTTCAACACTAACACAAGTGCGAAAAGTGGTTTTTCAAGACTAACACAAGTGCGAAAAGTGGTTTCCTTCACCAACACAAGTGCGAAAAGTGGTTTTTCAACACTAACACAAGTGCGAAAAGTAGTTTTTCAACACTATCACAAGTGCAAAAAGTGTTTTTTCCACACTAATACAAGTGCAAAAGTGGTTTCCTGCACCAACACAATTGCGAAAAGTGGTTTTTCAACACTAACACAAGTGCGAAAAGTGGTTTTTCAACACTAACACAAGTGCGAAAAGTGGTTTTTCCACACTAATACAAGTGCAAAAGTGGTTTCCTGCACCAGCACAAGTGCGAAAAGTGGTTTTTCAACACTAACACAAGCGCGAAAAGTGGTTTTTCAACACTATCACAAGTGCAAAAAGTGTTTTTTCCACACTAATACAAGTGCAAAAGTGGTTTCCTGCACCAACACAAGTGCGAAAAGTGGTTTTTCAACACTAACACAAGTGCGAAAAGTGGTTTCCTTCACTAACACATGTGCGAAAAGTGGGTTTTCAACACTAACACAAGTGCGAAAAGTGGTTTCCTTCACCAACACCATTGCGAAAAGTGGTTTTTCAACACTAATACAAGTGCGAAAAGTGGTTTTTCCACACTAATACAAGTGCAAAAGTGGTTTCCTGCACCAACACAAGTGCGAAAAGTGGTTTCCTTCCCTAACACATGTGCGAAAAGTGGTTTTTCTACACTAATACAAGTGCAAAAGTGGTTTCATGTACCAACACAAGTGCGAAAAGTGGTTTTTCAACACTAACACAAGTGCGAAAAGTGGTTTTTCAACACTATCACAAGTGCAAAAAGTGTTTTTTCCACACTAATACAAGTGCAAAAGTGGTTTCCTGCACCAACACAAGTGCGAAAAGTGGTTTCCTTCACCAATACATGTGCGAAAAGTGGGTTTTCAACACTAACACAAGTGTGAAAAGTGGTTTCCTTCACCAACACCATTGTGAAAAGTGGTTTTTCAACACTAACACAAGTGCGAAAAGTAGTTTTTCAACACTATCACAAGTGCAAAAAGTGGTTTTCCACACTAATACAAGTGCAAAAGTGGTTTCCTGCACCAACACAATTGCGAAAAGTGGTTTATCAACACTAACACAAGTGCGAAAAGTGGTTTTTCAACACTAACACAAGTGCGAAAAGTGGTTTTTCCACACTAATACAAGTGCAAAAGTGGTTTCCTGTACCAACACAAGTGCGAAAAGTGTTTTTTCAACACTAACACAAGCGCGAAAAGTGGTTTTTCAACACTATCACTAGTGCAAAAAGTGTTTTTTCCACACTAATACAAGTGCAAAAGTGGTTTCCTGCCCCAACACAAGTGTGAAATGTGGTTTCCTTCACTAACACATGTGCAAAAAGTGGGTTTTCAACACTAACACAAGTGCGAAATGTGGTTTATCAAGACTAACACAAGTGCGAAAAGTGGTTTCCTTCACCAACACAAGTGCGAAAAGTGGTTTTTCAACACTAACACAAGTGCGAAAAGTAGTTTTTCAACACTATCACAAGTGCAAAAAGTGTTTTTTCCACACTAATACAAGTGCAAAAGTGGTTTCCAGCACCAACACAATTGCGAAAAGTGGTTTTTCAACACTAACACAAGTGCGAAAAGTGGTTTTTCAACACTAACACAAGTGCGAAAAGTGGTTTTTCCACACTAATACAAGTGCAAAAGTGGTTTCCTGCACCAACACAAGTGCGAAAAGTGGTTTTTCAACACTAACACAAGCGCGAAAAGTGGTTTTTCAACACTATCACTAGTGCAAAAAGTGTTTTTTCCACACTAATACAAGTGCAAAAGTGGTTTCCTGCCCCAACACAAGTGTGAAATGTGGTTTCCTTCACTAACACATGTGCAAAAAGTGGGTTTTCAACACTAACACAAGTGCGAAATGTGGTTTCCTTCACCAACACATGTGCAAAAGTGGGTTTTCAACACTAACACAAGTGCGAAAAGGGGTTTCCTTCACTAACACCAGTGCGAAAAGTGGTTTTTCAACACTAACACAAGTGCGAAACGTGGTTTTTCCACACTAATACAAGTGCAAAAGTGGTTTCCTGCACCAACACAAGTGCGAAAAGTGGTTTTTCAACACTATCACAAGTGCAAAAAGTGTTTTTTCCACACTAATACAAGTGCAAAAGTGGTTTCCTGTACCAACACAAGTGCGAAAAGTGGTTTCCTTCACTAACACATGTGCGAAAAGTTGGTTTTCAACACTAACACAAGTGCGAAAAGTGGTTTCCTTCACCAACACCAGTGCGAAAAGTGGTTTTTCAACACTAACACAATGCGAAAAGTGGTTTTCCCACACTAATACAAGTGCAAAAGTGGTTTCCTGCACCAACACAAGTGCGAAAAGTGGTTTTTCAACACGAACACAAGTGCGAAAAGTGGTTTTTCAACACTATCACAAGTGCAAAAAGTGTTTTTTCCACACTAATACAAGTGCAAAAGTGGTTTCCTGCACTAACACAAGTGCGAAAAGTGGTTTCTTTCACGAACACATGTGCAAAAAGTGGGTTTTCAACACTAACACAAGTGCGAAAAGTGGTTTCTTTCACGAACACATGTGCAAAAAGTGGGTTTTCAACACTAACACAAGTGCGAAAAGTGGTATCCTGCACTAACACAAGTGCGAAAAGTGGTTTTTCAACACTAACACAAGTGCGACAAGTGGTTTTTCAACACTATCACAAGTGCAAAAAGTGTTTTTTCCACACTAATACAAGTGCAAAAGTGGTTTCCTGCACCAACACAAGTGCGAAAAGTGGTTTTTCAACACTAACACAAGTGCGAAATGTGGTTTTTCAACACTATCACAAGTGCAAAAAGTGTTTTTTCCACACTAATACAAGTGCAAAAGTGGTTTCCTGCACCAACACAAGTGCAAAAAGTGGTTTTTCAACACTAACACAAGTGCAAAAAGTGTTTTTTCCACACTAATACAAGTGCAAAAGTGGTTTCCTGTACCAACACAAGTGCGAAAAGTGGTTTCCTTCACTAACACATGTGCGAAAAGTGGGTTTTCAACACTAACACAAGTGCGAAAAGTGGTTTCCTTCACCAACACCAGTGCGAAAAGTGGTTTTTCAACACTAACACAATGCGAAAAGTGGTTTTCCCACACTAATACAAGTGCAAAAGTGGTTTCCTGCACCAACACAAGTGCGAAAGTGGTTTTTCAACACTAACACAAGTGCGAAAAGTGGTTTTTCAACACTATCACAAGTGCAAAAAGTGTTTTTTCCACACTAATACAAGTGCAAAAGTGGTTTCCTGCACTAACACAAGTGCAAAAAGTGGTTTCTTTCATTAACACATGTGCAAAAAGTGGGTTTTCAACACTAACACAAGTGCGAAAAGTGGTTTCCTTCACCAACACCAGTGCGAAAAGTGGTTTTTCAACACTAACACAAGTGCAAAAAGTGGTTTTTCAACACTAACACAAGTGCGAAAAGTGGTTTTTCCACACTAATACAAGTGCAAAAGTGGTTTCCTGCACCAACACAAGTGCGAAAAGTGGTTTCTTTCACTAACACATGTGCAAAAAGTGGTTTTTCAACACTAACACAAGTGCGAAAAGTGGTTTTTCAACACTAACACAAGTGCGAAAAGTGGTTTTTCCACACTAATACAAGTGCAAAAGTGGTTTCCTGCACCAACACAAGTGCGAAAAGTGGTTTTTCAACACTAACACAAGTGCAAAGAAGTGGTTTTTCAACACTAACACAAGTGCGAAAAGTGGTTTTTCCACACTAATACAAGTGCAAAAGTGGTTTCCTGCACCAACACAAGTGCGAAAAGTGGTTTTTCAACACTAACACAAGTGCGAAAAGTGGGTTTTCACCACTATCACAAGTGCAAAAAGTGTTTTTTCCACACTAATACAAGTGCAAAAGTGGTTTCCTGCACCAACACAAGTGCGAAAAGTGGTTTTTCAACACTAACACAAGTGCGAAAAGTGGTTTCCTTCACTAACACATGTGCGAAAAGTGGGTTTTCAACACTAACACAAGTGCGAAAAGTGTTTTTTCAACACCAACACAAGTGCGAAAACTAGTTTTTCAACACTAACACAAGTGCGAAAAGTGGTTTTTCAAGACTAACACAAGTGCGAAAAGTGGTTTCCTTCACCAACACCATTGCGAAAAGTGGTTTTTCAACACTAATACAAGTGCGAAAAGTGGTTTTTCCACACTAATACAAGTGCAAAAGTGGTTTCCTGCACCAACACAAGTGCGAAAAGTGGTTTCCTTCCCTAACACATGTGCGAAAAGTGGTTTTTCTACACTAATACAAGTGCAAAAGTGGTTTCATGTACCAACACAAGTGCGAAAAGTGGTTTTTCAACACTAACACAAGTGCGAAAAGTGGTTTTTCAACACTATCACAAGTGCAAAAAGTGTTTTTTCCACACTAATACAAGTGCAAAAGTGGTTTCCTGCACCAACACAAGTGCGAAAAGTGGTTTCCTTCACCAACACATGTGCGAAAAGTGGGTTTTCAACACTAACACAAGTGTGAAAAGTGGTTTCCTTCACCAACACCATTGTGAAAAGTGGTTTTTCAACACTAACACAAGTGCGAAAAGTAGTTTTTCAACACTATCACAAGTGCAAAAAGTGGTTTTCCACACTAATACAAGTGCAAAAGTGGTTTCCTGCACCAACACAATTGCGAAAAGTGGTTTATCAACACTAACACAAGTGCGAAAAGTGGTTTTTCAACACTAACACAAGTGCGAAAAGTGGTTTTTCCACACTAATACAAGTGCAAAAGTGGTTTCCTGTACCAACACAAGTGCGAAAAGTGTTTTTTCAACACTAACACAAGCGCGAAAAGTGGTTTTTCAACACTATCACTAGTGCAAAAAGTGTTTTTTCCACACTAATACAAGTGCAAAAGTGGTTTCCTGCCCCAACACAAGTGTGAAATGTGGTTTCCTTCACTAACACATGTGCAAAAAGTGGGTTTTCAACACTAACACAAGTGCGAAATGTGGTTTATCAAGACTAACACAAGTGCGAAAAGTGGTTTCCTTCACCAACACAAGTGCGAAAAGTGGTTTTTCAACACTAACACAAGTGCGAAAAGTAGTTTTTCAACACTATCACAAGTGCAAAAAGTGTTTTTTCCACACTAATACAAGTGCAAAAGTGGTTTCCAGCACCAACACAATTGCGAAAAGTGGTTTTTCAACACTAACACAAGTGCGAAAAGTGGTTTTTCAACACTAACACAAGTGCGAAAAGTGGTTTTTCCACACTAATACAAGTGCAAAAGTGGTTTCCTGCACCAACACAAGTGCGAAAAGTGGTTTTTCAACACTAACACAAGCGCGAAAAGTGGTTTTTCAACACTATCACTAGTGCAAAAAGTGTTTTTTCCACACTAATACAAGTGCAAAAGTGGTTTCCTGCCCCAACACAAGTGTGAAATGTGGTTTCCTTCACTAACACATGTGCAAAAAGTGGGTTTTCAACACTAACACAAGTGCGAAATGTGGTTTCCTTCACCAACACATGTGCAAAAGTGGGTTTTCAACACTAACACAAGTGCGAAAAGGGGTTTCCTTCACTAACACCAGTGCGAAAAGTGGTTTTTCAACACTAACACAAGTGCGAAACGTGGTTTTTCCACACTAATACAAGTGCAAAAGTGGTTTCCTGCACCAACACAAGTGCGAAAAGTGGTTTTTCAACACTATCACAAGTGCAAAAAGTGTTTTTTCCACACTAATACAAGTGCAAAAGTGGTTTCCTGTACCAACACAAGTGCGAAAAGTGGTTTCCTTCACTAACACATGTGCGAAAAGTTGGTTTTCAACACTAACACAAGTGCGAAAAGTGGTTTCCTTCACCAACACCAGTGCGAAAAGTGGTTTTTCAACACTAACACAATGCGAAAAGTGGTTTTCCCACACTAATACAAGTGCAAAAGTGGTTTCCTGCACCAACACAAGTGCGAAAAGTGGTTTTTCAACACGAACACAAGTGCGAAAAGTGGTTTTTCAACACTATCACAAGTGCAAAAAGTGTTTTTTCCACACTAATACAAGTGCAAAAGTGGTTTCCTGCACTAACACAAGTGCGAAAAGTGGTTTCTTTCACGAACACATGTGCAAAAAGTGGGTTTTCAACACTAACACAAGTGCGAAAAGTGGTTTCTTTCACGAACACATGTGCAAAAAGTGGGTTTTCAACACTAACACAAGTGCGAAAAGTGGTATCCTGCACTAACACAAGTGCGAAAAGTGGTTTTTCAACACTAACACAAGTGCGACAAGTGGTTTTTCAACACTATCACAAGTGCAAAAAGTGTTTTTTCCACACTAATACAAGTGCAAAAGTGGTTTCCTGCACCAACACAAGTGCGAAAAGTGGTTTTTCAACACTAACACAAGTGCGAAATGTGGTTTTTCAACACTATCACAAGTGCAAAAAGTGTTTTTTCCACACTAATACAAGTGCAAAAGTGGTTTCCTGCACCAACACAAGTGCAAAAAGTGGTTTTTCAACACTAACACAAGTGCAAAAAGTGTTTTTTCCACACTAATACAAGTGCAAAAGTGGTTTCCTGTACCAACACAAGTGCGAAAAGTGGTTTCCTTCACTAACACATGTGCGAAAAGTGGGTTTTCAACACTAACACAAGTGCGAAAAGTGGTTTCCTTCACCAACACCAGTGCGAAAAGTGGTTTTTCAACACTAACACAATGCGAAAAGTGGTTTTCCCACACTAATACAAGTGCAAAAGTGGTTTCCTGCACCAACACAAGTGCGAAAGTGGTTTTTCAACACTAACACAAGTGCGAAAAGTGGTTTTTCAACACTATCACAAGTGCAAAAAGTGTTTTTTCCACACTAATACAAGTGCAAAAGTGGTTTCCTGCACTAACACAAGTGCAAAAAGTGGTTTCTTTCATTAACACATGTGCAAAAAGTGGGTTTTCAACACTAACACAAGTGCGAAAAGTGGTTTCCTTCACCAACACCAGTGCGAAAAGTGGTTTTTCAACACTAACACAAGTGCAAAAAGTGGTTTTTCAACACTAACACAAGTGCGAAAAGTGGTTTTTCCACACTAATACAAGTGCAAAAGTGGTTTCCTGCACCAACACAAGTGCGAAAAGTGGTTTCTTTCACTAACACATGTGCAAAAAGTGGTTTTTCAACACTAACACAAGTGCGAAAAGTGGTTTTTCAACACTAACACAAGTGCGAAAAGTGGTTTTTCCACACTAATACAAGTGCAAAAGTGGTTTCCTGCACCAACACAAGTGCGAAAAGTGGTTTTTCAACACTAACACAAGTGCAAAGAAGTGGTTTTTCAACACTAACACAAGTGCGAAAAGTGGTTTTTCCACACTAATACAAGTGCAAAAGTGGTTTCCTGCACCAACACAAGTGCGAAAAGTGGTTTTTCAACACTAACACAAGTGCGAAAAGTGGGTTTTCACCACTATCACAAGTGCAAAAAGTGTTTTTTCCACACTAATACAAGTGCAAAAGTGGTTTCCTGCACCAACACAAGTGCGAAAAGTGGTTTTTCAACACTAACACAAGTGCGAAAAGTGGTTTCCTTCACTAACACATGTGCGAAAAGTGGGTTTTCAACACTAACACAAGTGCGAAAAGTGTTTTTTCAACACCAACACAAGTGCGAAAACTAGTTTTTCAACACTAACACAAGTGCGAAAAGTGGTTTTTCAAGACTAACACAAGTGCGAAAAGTGGTTTCCTTCACCAACACAAGTGCGAAAAGTGGTTTTTCAACACTAACACAAGTGGGAAAAGTGGATTTTCAACACTAACACAAGTGCGAAAAGTGGTTTTTCAAGACTAACACAAGTGCGAAAAGTGGTTTCCTTCACCAACACAAGTGCGAAAAGTGGTTTTTCAACACTAACACAAGTGCGAAAAGTAGTTTTTCAACACTATCACAAGTGCAAAAAGTGTTTTTTCCACACTAATACAAGTGCAAAAGTGGTTTCCAGCACCAACACAATTGCGAAAAGTGGTTTTTCAACACTAACACAAGTGCGAAAAGTGGTTTTTCAACACTAACACAAGTGCGAAAAGTGGTTTTTCCACACTAATACAAGTGCAAAAGTGGTTTCCTGCACCAACACAAGTGCGAAAAGTGGTTTTTCAACACTAACACAAGCGCGAAAAGTGGTTTTTCAACACTATCACTAGTGCAAAAAGTGTTTTTTCCACACTAATACAAGTGCAAAAGTGGTTTCCTGCACCAACACAAGTGTGAAATGTGGTTTCCTTCACTAACACATGTGCAAAAAGTGGGTTTTCAACACTAACACAAGTGCGAAATGTGGTTTCCTTCACCAACACCTGTGCGAAAAGTGGTTTTTCAACACTAACACAAGTGCGAAAAGTGGTTTTTCCACACTAATACAAGTGCAAAAGTGGTTTCCTGCACCAACACACGTGCGAAAACTAGTTTTTCAACACTAACACAAGTGCGAAAAGTGGTTTTTCAAGACTAACACAAGTGCGAAAAGTGGTTTCCTTCACCAACACAAGTGCGAAAAGTGGTTTTTCAACACTAACACAAGTGGGAAAAGTGGATTTTCAACACTAACACAAGTGCGAAAAGTGGTTTTTCAAGACTAACACAAGTGCGAAAAGTGGTTTCCTTCACCAACACAAGTGCGAAAAGTGGTTTTTCAACACTAACACAAGTGCGAAAAGTAGTTTTTCAACACTATCACAAGTGCAAAAAGTGTTTTTTCCACACTAATACAAGTGCAAAAGTGGTTTCCTGCACCAACACAATTGCGAAAAGTGGTTTTTCAACACTAACACAAGTGCGAAAAGTGGTTTTTCAACACTAACACAAGTGCGAAAAGTGGTTTTCCACACTAATACAAGTGCAAAAGTGGTTTCCTGCACCAACACAAGTGCGAAAAGTGGTTTTTCAACACTAACACAAGCGCGAAAAGTGGTTTTTCAACACTATCACAAGTGCAAAAAGTGTTTTTTCCACACTAATACAAGTGCAAAAGTGGTTTCCTGCACCAACACAAGTGCGAAAAGTGGTTTTTCAACACTAACACAAGTGCGAAAAGTGGTTTCCTTCACTAACACATGTGCGAAAAGTGGGTTTTCAACACTAACACAAGTGCGAAAAGTGGTTTCCTTCACCAACACCATTGCGAAAAGTGGTTTTTCAACACTAATACAAGTGCGAAAAGTGGTTTTTCCACACTAATACAAGTGCAAAAGTGGTTTCCTGCACCAACACAAGTGCGAAAAGTGGTTTCCTTCCCTAACACATGTGCGAAAAGTGGTTTTTCTACACTAATACAAGTGCAAAAGTGGTTTCATGTACCAACACAAGTGCGAAAAGTGGTTTTTCAACACTAACACAAGTGCGAAAAGTGGTTTTTCAACACTATCACAAGTGCAAAAAGTGTTTTTTCCACACTAATACAAGTGCAAAAGTGGTTTCCTGCACCAACACAAGTGCGAAAAGTGGTTTCCTTCACCAACACATGTGCGAAAAGTGGGTTTTCAACACTAACACAAGTGTGAAAAGTGGTTTCCTTCACCAACACCATTGTGAAAAGTGGTTTTTCAACACTAACACAAGTGCGAAAAGTAGTTTTTCAACACTATCACAAGTGCAAAAAGTGGTTTTCCACACTAATACAAGTGCAAAAGTGGTTTCCTGCACCAACACAATTGCGAAAAGTGGTTTATCAACACTAACACAAGTGCGAAAAGTGGTTTTTCAACACTAACACAAGTGCGAAAAGTGGTTTTTCCACACTAATACAAGTGCAAAAGTGGTTTCCTGTACCAACACAAGTGCGAAAAGTGTTTTTTCAACACTAACACAAGCGCGAAAAGTGGTTTTTCAACACTATCACTAGTGCAAAAAGTGTTTTTTCCACACTAATACAAGTGCAAAAGTGGTTTCCTGCCCCAACACAAGTGTGAAATGTGGTTTCCTTCACTAACACATGTGCAAAAAGTGGGTTTTCAACACTAACACAAGTGCGAAATGTGGTTTCCTTCACCAACACATGTGCAAAAAGTGGGTTTTCAACACTAACACAAGTGCGAAAAGTGGTTTCCTTCACTAACACCAGTGCGAAAAGTGGTTTTTCAACACTAACACAAGTGCGAAAAGTGGTTTTTCCACACTAATACAAGTGCAAAAGTGGTTTCCTGCACCAACACAAGTGCGAAAAGTGGTTTTTCAACACTATCACAAGTGCAAAAAGTGTTTTTTCCACACTAATACAAGTGCAAAAGTGGTTTCCTGTACCAACACAAGTGCGAAAAGTGGTTTCCTTCACTAACACATGTGCGAAAAGTGGGTTTTCAACACTAACACAAGTGCGAAAAGTGGTTTCCTTCACCAACACCAGTGCGAAAAGTGGTTTTTCAACACTAACACAATGCGAAAAGTGGTTTTCCCACACTAATACAAGTGCAAAAGTGGTTTCCTGCACCAACACAAGTGCGAAAGTGGTTTTTCAACACTAACACAAGTGCGAAAAGTGGTTTTTCAACACTATCACAAGTGCAAAAAGTGTTTTTTCCACACTAATACAAGTGCAAAAGTGGTTTCCTGCACTAACACAAGTGCAAAAAGTGGTTTATTTCATTAACACATGTGCAAAAAGTGGGTTTTCAACACTAACACAAGTGCGAAAAGTGGTTTCCTTCACCAACACCAGTGCGAAAAGTGGTTTTTCAACACTAACACAAGTGCAAAAAGTGGTTTTTCAACACTAACACAAGTTTGAAAAGTGGTTTTTCCACACTAATACAAGTGCAAAAGTGGTTTCCTGCACCAACACAAGTGCGAAAAGTGGTTTCTTTCACTAACACATGTGCAAAAAGTGGTTTTTCAACACTAACACAAGTGCGAAAAGTGGTTTTTCAACACTAACACAAGTGCGAAAAGTGGTTTTTCCACACTAATACAAGTGCAAAAGTGGTTTCCTGCACCAACACAAGTGCGAAAAGTGGTTTTTCAACACTAACACAAGTGCAAAGGGGTGGTTTTTCAACACTAACACAAGTGCGAAAAGTGGTTTTTCCACACTAATACAAGTGCAAAAGTGGTTTCCTGCACCAACACAAGTGCGAAAAGTGGTTTTTCAACACTAACACAAGTGCGAAAAGTGGGTTTTCAACACTATCACAAGTGCAAAAAGTGTTTTTTCCACACTAATACAAGTGCAAAAGTGGTTTCCTGCACCAACACAAGTGCGAAAAGTGGTTTTTCAACACTAACACAAGTGCGAAAAGTGGTTTTTCAACACTAACACAAGTGCGAAAAGTGGTTTCCTTCACTAACACATGTGCGAAAAGTGGGTTTTCAACACTAACACAAGTGCGAAAAGTGTTTTTTCAACACCAACACAAGTGCGAAAACTAGTTTTTCAACACTAACACAAGTGCGAAAAGTGGTTTTTCAAGACTAACACAAGTGCGAAAAGTGGTTTCCTTCACCAACACAAGTGCGAAAAGTGGTTTTTCAACACTAACACAAGTGGGAAAAGTGGATTTTCAACACTAACACAAGTGCGAAAAGTGGTTTTTCAAGACTAACACAAGTGCGAAAAGTGGTTTCCTTCACCAACACAAGTGCGAAAAGTGGTTTTTCAACACTAACACAAGTGCGAAAAGTAGTTTTTCAACACTATCACAAGTGCAAAAAGTGTTTTTTCCACACTAATACAAGTGCAAAAGTGGTTTCCAGCACCAACACAATTGCGAAAAGTGGTTTTTCAACACTAACACAAGTGCGAAAAGTGGTTTTTCAACACTAACACAAGTGCGAAAAGTGGTTTTTCCACACTAATACAAGTGCAAAAGTGGTTTCCTGCACCAACACAAGTGCGAAAAGTGGTTTTTCAACACTAACACAAGCGCGAAAAGTGGTTTTTCAACACTATCACTAGTGCAAAAAGTGTTTTTTCCACACTAATACAAGTGCAAAAGTGGTTTCCTGCCCCAACACAAGTGTGAAATGTGGTTTCCTTCACTAACACATGTGCAAAAAGTGGGTTTTCAACACTAACACAAGTGCGAAATGTGGTTTCCTTCACCAACACATGTGCAAAAAGTGGGTTTTCAACACTAACACAAGTGCGAAAAGTGGTTTCCTTCACTAACACCAGTGCGAAAAGTGGTTTTTCAACACTAACACAAGTGCGAAAAGTGGTTTTTCCACACTAATACAAGTGCAAAAGTGGTTTCCTGCACCAACACAAGTGCGAAAAGTGGTTTTTCAACACTATCACAAGTGCAAAAAGTGTTTTTTCCACACTAATACAAGTGCAAAAGTGGTTTCCTGTACCAACACAAGTGCGAAAAGTGGTTTCCTTCACTAACACATGTGCGAAAAGTGGGTTTTCAACACTAACACAAGTGCGAAAAGTGGTTTCCTTCACCAACACCAGTGCGAAAAGTGGTTTTTCAACACTAACACAATGCGAAAAGTGGTTTTCCCACACTAATACAAGTGCAAAAGTGGTTTCCTGCACCAACACAAGTGCGAAAGTGGTTTTTCAACACTAACACAAGTGCGAAAAGTGGTTTTTCAACACTATCACAAGTGCAAAAAGTGTTTTTTCCACACTAATACAAGTGCAAAAGTGGTTTCCTGCACTAACACAAGTGCAAAAAGTGGTTTCTTTCATTAACACATGTGCAAAAAGTGGGTTTTCAACACTAACACAAGTGCGAAAAGTGGTTTCCTTCACCAACACCAGTGCGAAAAGTGGTTTTTCAACACTAACACAAGTGCAAAAAGTGGTTTTTCAACACTAACACAAGTGCGAAAAGTGGTTTTTCCACACTAATACAAGTGCAAAAGTGGTTTCCTGCACCAACACAAGTGCGAAAAGTGGTTTCTTTCACTAACACATGTGCAAAAAGTGGTTTTTCAACACTAACACAAGTGCAAAAGTGGTTTCCTGCACCAACACAAGTGCGAAAAGTGGTTTTTCAACACTAACACAAGTGCAAAGAAGTGGTTTTTCAACACTAACACAAGTGCGAAAAGTGGTTTTTCCACACTAATACAAGTGCAAAAGTGGTTTCCTGCACCAACACAAGTGCGAAAAGTGGTTTTTCAACACTAACACAAGTGCGAAAAGTGGGTTTTCAACACTATCACAAGTGCAAAAACTGTTTTTTCCACACTAATACAAGTGCAAAAGTGGTTTCCTGCACCAACACAAGTGCGAAAAGTGGTTTTTCAACACTAACACAAGTGCGAAAAGTGGCTTTTCAACACTAACACAAGTGCGAAAAGTGGTTTCCTTCACTAACACATGTGCGAAAAGTGGGTTTTCAACACTAACACAAGTGCGAAAAGTGTTTTTTCAACACCAACACAAGTGCGAAAACTAGTTTTTCAACACTAACACAAGTGCGAAAAGTGGTTTTTCAAGACTAACACAAGTGCGAAAAGTGGTTTCCTTCACCAACACAAGTGCGAAAAGTGGTTTTTCAACACTAACACAAGTGGGAAAAGTGGATTTTCAACACTAACACAAGTGCGAAAAGTGGTTTTTCAAGACTAACACAAGTGCGAAAAGTGGTTTCCTTCACCAACACAAGTGCGAAAAGTGGTTTTTCAACACTAACACAAGTGCGAAAAGTAGTTTTTCAACACTATCACAAGTGCAAAAAGTGTTTTTTCCACACTAATACAAGTGCAAAAGTGGTTTCCAGCACCAACACAATTGCGAAAAGTGGTTTTTCAACACTAACACAAGTGCGAAAAGTGGTTTTTCAACACTAACACAAGTGCGAAAAGTGGTTTTTCCACACTAATACAAGTGCAAAAGTGGTTTCCTGCACCAACACAAGTGCGAAAAGTGGTTTTTCAACACTAACACAAGCGCGAAAAGTGGTTTTTCAACACTATCACTAGTGCAAAAAGTGTTTTTTCCACACTAATACAAGTGCAAAAGTGGTTTCCTGCACCAACACAAGTGTGAAATGTGGTTTCCTTCACTAACACATGTGCAAAAAGTGGGTTTTCAACACTAACACAAGTGCGAAATGTGGTTTCCTTCACCAACACCTGTGCGAAAAGTGGTTTTTCAACACTAACACAAGTGCGAAAAGTGGTTTTTCCACACTAATACAAGTGCAAAAGTGGTTTCCTGCACCAACACAAGTGCGAAAAGTGGTTTTTCAACACTAACACAAGTGCGAAAAGTGGTTTTTCAACACTAT